>NC_073401.1:30089995-30232495 GCF_028641065.1 Leucoraja erinaceus
TGGGACTCCCTCTGGCCACGGAGGAGGCCCAGGACAGAAAGGCCGGATTGGGAATGGGAGGGGGAGTTGAGGTGTTGAGCCTCCGGGAGATCAGGTTGGTTGATGCGAACTGAGCGGAGGTGTTGGGCGAAGTGATCGCCGAGCCTGCGCTTGGTCTCGATCGAGACGTCATCAATTCCTTCTCTCCGTAGATGCCGCCTGTCCCGCTGAGTTACTCCAGCACTCTGTGTCCACCTTCTTGTGCTGGTCTTGCACCAGTGGTTTCTCACATGTGTTCAAGAGAGAGTTGGATGTGGCTCTTAGGAGCTGTGATAGAAACATAGACAATAGGTGCAGGAGTTGAGGCCATTCGGCCCTTCGAGCCTGCACCATTCGCCATTCAATATGATCATGGCTGATCATCCAACTCAGTATCCCGTACCTGCCTTCTCTCCATACCCCCTGATCCCCTTAGCCACAAGGGCCACATCTAACTCCCTCTTAAATATAGCCAATGAACTGTGGCCTCAACTACCCTCTGTGGCGAGCCAGAGATTCACCATTTCGCTCATTCGGTTTTAAAGGATGATTATCATGGACCCCTGATCCTGGATTCCCCAACATCAGGAGCAATCCCTGCATCCCTGCCCCCTTAAGAATTCTCTCCATACCCCCTGATCCCCTTAGCCACAAGGGCCACATCTAACTCCCTCTTAAATATAGCCGATGAACTGTGGCCTCAAACCGGTTTTCACCGGGTGTTCCAGTTTCCTCCCACACTCCAAAGACGTACAGGTTTGTAGGTTAATTGACTTTGGTAACTCCCTCTTAAATATAGCTGACGACTTTGGTGGTTTTCAAAGAATTGTAAATTGTCCCTAGTGTGTAGGATAGTGCTAAGGTTGGGGTGATCGCTGGTCGGCATGGACTCAGTGGGCTGAAGGGCCTGCTTGTTTCACCCAGCGGGTTGTGAATCTGTGGAATTCTCTGCCACAGAAGGCAGTGGAGGCCGATTCGCTGGATGTTTTTAAGAGAGAGTTAGATAGAGCTCTTGGGGCTAACGGAATCAAGGGATGTGGGGAGAAGGCAGGAATGGGGAACTGATTGTGGATGATCAGCCATGATCATATTGAGACATTTAAGACTGAGGTGAGAAAAAACTTTTTCACACAGAGAGTGGTGAATTTGTGGAATTCCCTGCCACAGAGGGCAGTGGAGGTCAAGTCACTGGATGGATTTAAGAGAGAGTTAGATAGAGCTCTAGGGGCTAGTGGAGTCAAGGGATATGGTGAGAAGGCAGGCACGGGTTATTGATAGGGGACGATCAGCCATGATCATATTGAATGGCGGTGCTGGCTCAAAAGGGCCGAATGGCCTATTTTCTTCCTCCAGCATTGTGTGTCTATCTTTGGTGCGTGAACCACTGTCTCTCTCGCCTTGCATGCGATGGGCAGTTCTTGAGGCCTGACGGTGGGAATTGCAGCTTCCTGGTCCAGCAGGAAGTCCAGCCTCTCTCTCCGGGGGAAGCCCTGACCCTTCCTCCCCACAAAGACGTCTGCTTCATCCCGAGAGGTCACCTCCTGCCAGTCACTGCCGACCCGGGATCTGACCTCCCCTGACCTCCCAGCCCAGAGTGTTTCCCGGGATGATGGATGAGGTCGGGATGTTGCTCCCTCAAACCCGGCAAAAAAAAAAAAAAAAAAAAATAGGCGCGCAGCACTTAAAGAAAATAAACTTTGGAGTCCGAGTGAAATGGCTCAGTTTCAGTTCAAAGATACAGTGCGTAAATGGGCCCTTCTGCCCACCGGGTCCGTGCCAACCAGCGATCCCCGCACACTAACACTACCACCACCGTTATGCCACCCAGCTGCCCAACCAGGTCTCCTTCCTACGAGAGCCTTAATGTTTAAGAAGGAACTGCAGATGCTGGAGATATCAAAGGTAGACAAAGATGCTGGAGAAACTCAGCGGGTGAGGCATCATCCACGGAGCCAAGGACTTGGTGACGTTTCAGGTCCTGTCTGAAAAAGGGTCTCCAGAACCAGGGGCCACACACACAGTCTTAGAATAAAAGGGAGGCCATTTAAGACTGAGGTGAGAAAAAAACTTTTTCACCCAGAGAGTTGTGAATTTGTGGAATTCCCTGCCACAGAGGGCAGTGGAGGCCAAGTCACTGGATGGATTTAAGAGAGCGTTAGATAGAGCTCTAGGGGCTAGTGGAGTCAAGGGATATGGGGAGAAGGCAGGCACGGGTTATTGATAGGGGACGACCAGCCTTGTTCATATTGAATGGCGGTGCTGGCTCGAAGGGCCGAATGGTCTCCTCCTGCACCTATTTTCTATGTTTCTATGTTTCTATTCCTTTCATTATTAAGTCCCCATTAAATCTTTCCTTTCTCAGCTTAAATGTACAGTATATCCCCTACTCTTGGTAAAAAACGAGATACTCACCCAAGATATTATACACCTTAGTAAGATTAACCCCTCAGCCTCCTGTGCTCCAAGGAATAATGTCCCAGTCTGTACAACCTCTCCCTGTAACTCAGGCCCTCAGGTCCTGGCAACATCCAGCCTTGCAGCTTGTTCAGCAAACGAGTCTCACACCCACGTTAATCTCCGAGTGATAAACTTTCTCATCAACCCTCTTTAATCCGACTAATTATCCTTAATCGACACTTGTAATCGACAACCTTTCTGCAAAATCATGCAAGTTTGGTTTAGTTCAGAGACGCTGCGCGGAAACAGGCCCTGCGGCCCACCATGACTGCACCGCACCGCACACCAGTGGGCCTGTCCCACTTAGGAGATTTTTCAGCAGACTGCCGCTTGAAAAACCGGGAACTGGAATGGCGACTGACAGAGTGGAACACACACACACACGCACAGGCACGCAAGCACGTACGCACGCACACACTCACACACGCACGCAAGCATGTACGCACGCACGCACACACACACACATGCACACGCACAAGCATGTACACACACACACACACACACACGCACACACACACACACAAACACACACACACACACACACACACACACACACACACAAGCATGTACGCACGCACGCACACACGCACGCAAGCACGTACGCACGCACACACACACGTACACACACACACACACACACACACACACGCATGCACGCACGCACACGCAGACGCACGCGCATGTACGCACGCACGCACACACACACACACACACACACACACACACACACACACACGCACACACACACACACGCACGCAAGCACGTACGCACGCATGCACACACACGCACACGCACGCACGCACACACACACACACACGTACACACGTACCCACACACACACACACACACACACACACACGCACACACACGCACGTACCTCGACTATCTATAACTACATGGTGACCCCACTACAACTGCACCTACAGGATTATCGATTTTTTCCATGGTGACCAATTTTTGGTCGCAGAAAATATATGGCGACCATACTGAGGCCGCAACTAGTTCCCAGAATGCTGGAACTCCTCGCGACCATGAAGGAGACTCACCAGAGACCACCGGCGAACATGTGGCGAGCGCAGAGTCTCCTGCCCTCGTATAAAAAGTTGCCTAAGTGGGACAGACCCGTGACACGATCCTACACACACTCGGGACAACGTACATTTATACCAAGCCAATTAACCTACATACCTAAGATAGACACAAAATGCTGGAGTAACTCAGCGGGACAGGCGGCATCATCTCAGGAGAGAAGGACTGGATGAGGTTTCGGGTCGAGACCCTTCTACAGAGCTCCCTGCAACCTACGAACCTGCACGTCTTTGGAATGTGGGAGGAAACCGAAGATCTCGGAGAAAACCCGCGCAGGTCACACGTGCAAACTCCGTACAGACAGCACCCGTAGTCGGGATGGAACCCGGGTCTCTGACGCTGTAAGTAAGCATCGTTAAGGCAGCAACTACCGGGCCTGTTCCCGCGCTGATCTAAGCTAGAACTGCAGCATATTACCCATTGTATGTCACTGGTGTGGTGGTGTTCCAAACGTTCTACCTGAGCCCAGAGCGAGGTTTCGTCGGTTCAATAGTACTTGGTGTCACCTGTATCTCAGGTGCAGTGAAATTCCTTTCCCGAACGCAATTTACCGCTACGGCACGGTGGCGCGGCGGGTAGAACCGCTGCCTCACGGCGCCAGAGACCCAGGTTCGACCCTGACCGCGGGCGCTGTCTGTGTGTGTGGAGTTTGCACGTTTTCCCCGTGACAATAGACAATAGACAATGCAGGAGTAGAGGCCATTTGGCCCTTCGAGCCAGCACCGCCATTCAATGTGATAATGTCCGATCATCCCCAATCAGTACCCCGTTCCTGCCTTCTCCCCATATCCCCTGACTCCGCTGTTTTTAAGAGCCCTATCTAGCTCTCTCTTGAAAGCATCCAGAGAACCGGCCTCCATCGCCCTCCGAGGCAGAGAATTCCGCAGACTCACCACTCTCTGTGAGAAAAAGTGTTTCCTCGTCTCCGTTCCAAATGGCTTACCCCTTATTCTTAAACTGTGTGTGGCCCCTGGTTCTGAACATCGGGAACATGTTTCCTGCCTCTAGCTTGTCCAAACGCTTAACAATCTCAGGAGAAACTCAGCGGGTGCAGCAGCATCTATGGAGCGAAGGAAATAGGCAACGTTTCGGGCCGAAACGTTGCCTATTTCCTTCGCTCCATAGATGCTGCTGCACCCGCTGAGTTTCTCCAGCTTTTTTGTGTAAACTTCGATTCTCCAGCATCTGCAGTTCCTTCTTAAACGCTTAACAATCTCATATGTTTCAATGAGATACCCTCTCATCCTTCTAAACTCCAGTGTACAAGCCCAGCCGCTCCATTCTCTCAGCATATGACAGTCCCTCAATCCCGGGAATTAACAGTGGAATCAATGTGTGTGTTTGATTACCAAGGGGACTACACACCTCCCATGTTCTGTCTTGGGTCTATGGAATCCAGTGTACCTTGTTCTGACCTGTCCCAGCATGTCAGCCAGCGCTGCTTTTTTATTTTGATGGTGATGATCTTATTTTGGTTTTGAGGAATGTGTTTGTGCAAATTTCTGAACTCACGTTCAGAAGTTCAGAGAAGTGAAAGGAGCAGAATTAGGCCGTTCGGCCCATCAAGTCTACTCCACCATTCAATCATCTCTCCCTCCTAGCCTCATTCTCCTGCCTTTCTCCCCGTAACCCCTGAATAGGTCACGCTAGAAGCAGGAAACATGTTCCCGATGTTGGGGGAGTCCAGAACCAGGGGCCACGCACAGTTTAAGAATAAGGGGTAAGCCATTTCGAACAGAGACGAGGAAACACTTTTTCACACTGAGAGTGGTGAGTCTGTGGAATTCTCTGCCTCAGAGGGCGGTGGAGGCCGGTTCTCTGGAAGCTTTCAAGAGAGAGCTGGATAGGTCTCTTAAAAATAGCTGAGTCAGGAGATATGGGGAGAAGGCAGGAACGGGGTACTGATTGGGGATGATCAGCCATGATCACATTGAATGGCGGTGCTGGCTCGAAGGGCCGAATGGCCTCCTCCTGCACCTATTGTCTATTATCTATATCAATTTCTCCCTCCTAACCCCAACCTCCTGACTTCTCCCCATAACCATTGACACCTGTTCTAATCAAGAATCTATCTATCTCTGCCTTAAATATATCCATTGACTTGGCCTCCACAGCCCTTCGGGTTGTTCTGAGATGGTCCATGTGATCATGGTCTTGTCGACCGTTGATCAGTGTATGTCACGGTGGGGCTGGCGGGAGGGAACCGTGTCGGTCTTCGACTAAGGCCCATGAAAGCGGGGTCAATAAAAACTCAATTGGGATATGAGGAGCGCAATATTTTTCCTTTCCCCCGAGTAGTTGTTGGAACTCGGAGGTGGTTCTGGCGGGATGCCTGGATGAGTCCCGCAGATACATCGATGGATTTAGGGAGAGGTGGCGGAAGGAACAGCAGACGCTGGTTTAAACCGAAGCTGGAGTAACTCAGCGGGACGGGCGGGCAGTCAGGCAGCATCAAAGATCCTACAGCGGAGCAAGATTGATCGCTCGAAGAAAAAGACCTAGTACGGTCATGGGCAGATTCATGGGTCAATTTCGGCCCCATTTCCGTAACCGGCTTCCGTCTCTGCACCAAAGATCCCGTAGCGGAGCAAAGATACTAGCGCGGAGACGGGAACAGGTTACGGAAACATCCTTGTAAAAATAAAAGTTCTTTGGTAAAAATCTTCTCCTCATTTTCTGAATTATAATTTATTAACACAAACTGTTCCCCCGCAACGTTGATTACACTGCGAGTCGGGTCGGGTCGGGTCGGGTCGGGTCGGGTAACACAAACTGTTCGGGTCGGGTCGGGTCAGGTCGGGTCCGGTTACTGAAATGGATGAAAAAAGGCCCCACGTTCCGCTCCGTTGCGTGCTACACTTCAGGCCCGAAACGTTGCCTATTTCCTTCGCTCCATAGATGCTGCTGCACCCGCTGAGTTCCTCCAGCATTTTTGTCTACCACCCATTGCGTTTAGCAGGAGTGGTCTATCTTGCTTGATATAGGATCTTTGGGCAGCATCTGTGGAGGGAAGGAATGGGTCGACCCGAAACGTCACCCATTCCTTCTCTCCAGCCTGTCTGTTCCGCTGAGTTACTCCAGCATTTTGTGTCTCAGAGGACAGGTATTTTGTTCTCTGACAATGAATGTCGTGACAGGTAGGTGTGGAAATTCAGCGGGTGGGGGGGGGGGGGGGGGGGGGGGAGGGGGGGGGAGGGGGAAGTGAATTGCAGAAATCCTTTTCCCCCCAACGTAAGGAAGGCTTCCTGGCCTCGCGTCTGTTTGATCCAACTTGGATTTGACGGTTAGGCTTTTCTTTGTTCCCGACTCCCCTGGAGAGGAAACGGACTCGTCTGTCCATCCACATATTTTCACAGATGCACGGAGTAGCGATGTGCAAAGGATGTTCACATTGGCCCGGATTCAAGTGATTGGTATTACCGTGATTAGTTTAGTTTAAGTCTAGGGAGATACAGCGTGGAAACAGGGCCTTCGGACAACCGGCCAGTGATCCCTGCATATAAAATCATACATAAGATCAGATTCAGATTCAAACTTTATGGGTCATTGTGCAGTGGACAAGTACAAGAGACAACGAAATGCAGTTAGCATCTCGCCCAGAAGTGCAAACACAGAATAATGGAACAGCAGGAATCGAATATAGCAGCAAAGAGGTCCTTCTGCAGTTGTACAGAGTTGTACAGAGTTGTACACAGCACAGCCCTAGTGAGACCACACCTGGAGTATTGCGTGCAGTTTTGGTCCCCTAATTTGAGGAAGGACATTCTTGCTATTGAGGGAGTGCAGTGTAGGTTTACAAGGTTCATTCCCGGGATGGCGGGACTGTCATATCCTGAGAGAATGGAGCAGCTGGGCTTGTACACTATGGAGTTTAGAAGGATGAGAGGGATCTTATTGAAACATATAAGATTATTAAGGGTTTGGACACGCTAGAGGCAGGAAACATGTTCCCGATGTTGGGGGAGTCCAGAACCAGGGGCCACACACAGTTTAAGAATAAGGGGTAAGCCATTTAGAATGGAGACGAGGAAACAATTTTTCACACAGAGAGTTGTGAGTCTGTGGAATTCTCTGCCTCAGAGGGCGGTGGAGGCGGGTTCTCTGGATACTTTCAAGAGAGAGCTCGATAGGGCTCTTAAAAATAGCGGAGTCAGGGGATATGGGGAGAAGGCAGGAACGGGGTACTGATTGGGGATGATAAACCGTGATCACATTGAATGGCGGTGCTGGGTTGAAAGGCCGAATGGCCTACTCCTGCACCTGTTAGAAACATAGAAACATAGAAATTAGGTGCAGGGGTAGGCCATTCGGCCCTTCGAGCCTGCACCGCCATTCAATATGATCATGGCTGTTTGTCTATAGTCTATTGTCTATCACTATCCTACACCCACTAGGGACTATGTACCTTTATACCTAACCTGCAAACCTGTACGCCTTTGGAGTGTGGGAGGAATCCAGAGCACCCGGAGAAAACCCACGCAGGTCACGGGGGGAGCGTGCAAACTCAGCGGCCGTGGTCAGGATGGAACCCGAGTCTCCGGCGCTGTGAGGCAGCAACTCTACCGCTGCGCCACCGTGCCGCCCAACCCCACATCGTCGACTGTTGACACAGTTTTGAGACGATTGATTGATTATTTGAAGACCGATGGCGCGGCATTGAACGTCACCCATTCCTTCTCTCCAGAGACGCTGCCTGTCCCGCTGAATTACTCCAGCATTCTGGGTCTACCTCCCAACGTCTCTGTTCAAGGGAAGTTCTGGTGTTTTTTTGCGGGGAGTTAATGATAGCAAGTTGGCGAGCATTGGAAAGATAACACATTGCACTCCAAATTACCAATGCTGAAATCTGCACAGCGCTAAATGCTACAACAAACGTCTAACTAATACATCTGTTAAGCTGGATGTTAGGAGCTCAAAGCCATGAGGGTGTGAGCAATCATCCTCCTTTTCAGTTCAATCAAGAACACACCCTGGAATCTTTCGTCTAGTTCCTACCAACTATGAGCCAAAAGACTAATTGACAAGCAAGCAGTAGTAACAAACAATAAGCATTGACAGACATGCCACAAACAGGCTGCAACATCAGTCTGAAGAAGGGTTTTGGCCCGAAATGTTGCCTATTTCCTTCGCTCCTTAGATACTGCTGCACCCGCTGAGTTTCTCCAGCACTTTTGTCTACCTGCAACGTAAGACTGCATGTCATTGAAATCTTGTCCACCATTTTCACTCTGGTTCAGGCGTGCAACATGGTGGCACAGTGGTATAAGGGGTCAGAGCCTTTAAGTGTCTATCACAGTCATGTGATGGTAGAATTCGGCCATTTGGCCCATTGAGCCTCTCATCATTCATCAACGTTGAAAACATTAGCGACGCAGTGTGTATGTGTGTGTGTGTGTGTGTGTGTGTGTGTGTGTGTGTGTGTGTGTGTGTGTGTGTGTGTGTGTGTGTGTGTGTGTGTGTGTGTGTGTGTGTGTGTGTGTGTGTGTGTGTGTGTGTGTGTGTGTGTGTGTGTGTGTTTGTGTGTGTGTGTGTGTGTGTATGTGTGTGTGTGTGTGTGTGTGTGTGTGTGTATGTGTGTATATGTGTGTGTGTGTGTGTGTGTGTGTGTGTGTGTGTGTGTGTGTGTGTGTGTGTGTGTGTGTGTGTGTGTGTGTGTGTGTGTGTGTGTGTGTGTGTGTGTGTGTGTGTGTGTGTGTGTGTGTGTGTGTGTGTGTGTGTGTGTGTGTGTGTGTGTGTGTGTGTGTGTGTGTTTGTGTGTGTGTGTGTGTGTGTGTGTGTGTGTGTGTGTGTGTGTGTGTGTGTGTGTGTGTGTGTGTGTGTGTGTGTGTGTGTGTGTGTGTGTGTGTGTGTTTTTATCATCGTTCCTTACAATGCTGTATATGTACGACAGTGGTCGCAACTTCTACTGAAGTGTGGACGGCCATTGGCTCGCTAGGAGCCCATCCGCCTTTGACAGGTCTTGTATTTGGTCCCACTGGGGGTCCACAGCCCCCCCCGCTCCTCACCTGGCAAACCAGGTGAGGGAGAGACGGTTTAGTCGTCGACCATCTGACCATGGAGCAGGTAGCGCGGGATTACATGGTACCCGTGGTGGGAGGAACTGCCCCCCCCGACACGAACTGTGACCCATCAAGTCTACTCCGCCATTCAATCATGGCTGATCTATCTCTCCCTCACAACCCCATTCATAGAAACATAGAAACATAGAAATTAGGTGCAGGAGTAGGCCATTCGGCCCTTCGCGCCTGCACCGCCATTCAATATGATCATGGCTGATCATCCAACTCAGTATCCCGTACCTGCCTTCTCTCCATACCCCCTGATCCCCTTAGCCACAAGGGCCACATCTAACTCCCTCTTAAATATAGCCAATGAACTGTGGCCTCAACTACCCTCTGTGGCAGAGAGTTCCAGAGATTCATCACTCTCTGTGTGAAAAAAGTTCTTCTCATCTCGGTTTTAAAGGATTTCCCCCTTAAATTCTCCTGACTTTAGTTTAGTTTAGTTTAGAGGCACTGCGTGGGAAGAGGCCCTTTAGCCCACCGGGTACACCAGTACTATCTTTTACACTAGGGATAGTCTACAGAAACATTTAGTTTTAGTTTAGAGGTACAGCACGGAAACAGGCCCTTCGGCCCACCGAGTCGTTGCCGACCAGTGATCCCGCACGCTCACATTAGCCTGCACACACTAGGGGCGATTTGCAATTTACCGAAGCCAATTAACCTACAAACCTGAACGTCTTTGGAGTGTGGGAGGAAGCCTGAGCACCCGGAGAAAACCCACGCAGGTCACGGGGAGAACGTGCAAACTCCGTACAGAGAGCGCCCGTAGTCAGGATGGAACCCGGGTCTCTGGCGCTGTGAGGCAGCGACTCTAACGCTGGGCCACCGTGCCGCCCAACTCTGTAACAAGGCACCTCAATGGGCGCTGAAAATACGATCGACACATTAGAAAAGTAAGCCTTTCAAATTATTTTTATCAAACTTTGCTCATATCTGAAGAAAACAGTTTAAACATTACTCCCATTCTCTGGAACAACGCAAAATAGCCTTTGAAGAGGAATTAAATCCAATTTAAAACTTGAAGAAAGGAAGTGCAATTAGAGTGTTTTTTTTTCTAAACATGCCTCATTGTCCAGTGATTGTGACTTAGATAAACATTCTGGTCTTGATGAGTATTGATGTATGGTTTGCCAGCAGTCACCCTGAGCCAAACACTCTGCTTATCCTGGACACCGTCCATAACTAGTGCTAGCACTCTTGGGATGGCAGGGCCCAGCGGTAGAGTTGCTGCCTCACAGCGGCCACAGACCCGGATTCCACCCTGACCACCGGTGCTTGTCTGCGCGGAGTTTAGAAACATAGAAACATAGAAAATAGGTGCAGGAGTAGAGGCCATTCGGCCCTTCGAGCCTGCACCGCCATTCAATATGATCATGGCTGATCATCCAACCTGTACCTGCCTTCTTTCCATACCCCCTGATCCATTTAGCCACAAGGGCCACATCTGACTCCCTCTTAAATATAGCCAATGAACTGGCTCCAGAGAATTCCAGAGATTCATGTGAAAAAAAAAAATTCTCATCTCGGTCCTAAAAGATTTCCCCCTTATCCTTAAACTGTGTGACCCCTTGTTCTGGACACCCCCGACAACGGGAACAATCTTCCTGCATATAACCTGTCCAACCCCTTAAGAAATTTGTAAGTTTCTATAAGATCCCCCCTCAATCTTCTAAATTCTAGCGAGTACAAGCCGAGTCTATCCAGTCTTTCTTCATATGAAAGCCCTGACATCCCAGGAATCAGTCTGGTGAACCTTCTCTGTACTCCCTCTACGGCAAGAATGTCTTTCCTCAGATTTGTACATTTTTTCCGTGAGTTTTCTCCGAGATCTTCGGTGTCCTCCCAACACCCCACAGACGGGCAGGTTTGTCGCTAGTGACTAGTGCGGGGACACCTTCTCTTGGTCCTGCCTTGGACTGACCCGAGACCTGAGAAACGGTGGTGTGTTTGCCAAAATGCCTCAGCGATAATCCCAGTCCATCACCGGCTTAGGTCCACCCGTCAGTCGAAGGGATCTATCGTAGTCGCTGCCTCAAAAAGGCAGCCAGCATCATCAAAGACCCTCACCACTGCCTTCAGGAAGAAGGTACAGGAGCCTGAAAACTGTAACGTCCAGGTTCAGGAACAGCTTCTTCCCCACAGCCATCAGGCTGTTAAACACCACAACAGAGAGAGAGTTAGATAGAGCTCTAGGGGCTAGTGGAGTCAAGGGATATGGGGAGAAGGCAGGCACGGGTTATTGATAGGGGACGATCAGCCATGATCACAATGAATAGAAACTTACAACATTCTTAAGGGGTTGGACAGGCTAGATGCAGGAAGATTGCTCCCGATGTTCGGGGAAGTCCAGGACAAGGGGTCACAGCTTAAGGATAAGGGGGAAATCCTTTAAAACCGAGATGAGAAGAACTTTTTTCACACAGAGAGTGGTGAATCTCTGGAACTCTCTGCCGCAGAGGGTAGTTGAGGCCAGTTCATTGGCTATATTTAAGAGGGAGTTAGATGTGGCCCTTGTGGCTAAGAGGATCAGGGGGTATGGAGAGAAGGCGGGTACTGGGATACTGAGTTGGATGATCAGCCATGATCATATTGAATGGCGGTGCAGGCTCGAAGGGCCGAATGGCCTACCCTGCACCTAATTTCTATGTTTCTATGTTTCTATGAATGGCAATGCTGGCTCGAAGGGCCGAATGGCCTCCTCCTGCACCTATTTTCAATGTTTCTATGTGACAAATAAGCTCTGAACTGCAAAAGACTATATTATTATTTGTTATTTGTTGTTATTTCTCTTCCCCCGATATGTACCATGTTTATAGATTCACATATTCTGTTGTGCAGCAGCAAGTAAGAATCCCATTGTCCCATCCGGGACTTATGACAATAAAACACTCTTGACTCTTGTCCTTTGACTGATCCACGTGAAACTGAGCGAGACTCTCAGCATGATCGCAGAGTAGCCTGCCATCGAGGGAATGGACTCTCATCAACAGAAGTTACAGGTAATCGCACAAACCCATCCCATCCCCGAACTAACACTAGACAGACACAAAACGCTGGAGTAACTCAGCGGGTCAGGCAGCATCTCTGGAGAAAATGACTAGGTGACGTTTTGGATCATAGAAGCATAGCAGCAGCATCTATGGAACGAAGGAAATAGGCAACGTTTCGGGCCGAAACCCGGAAGGGTTTCGTCCCGAAACGTTGCCTATTTCCTTCCAGGTTTCGACCCTAAACGTTGCCTATTTCCAGAAGGGTTTCGTCCCGAAACGTTGCCTATTTCCAGAAGGGTTTCGTCCCGAAACGTTGCCTATTTCCTTCGCTCCATAGATGCTGCTGCACCCGCTGAGTTTCCCCAGCATTTTTGTCTACTTCTCCCCCATATCCCTTGATCCATTTAGCCCTAAGAGCCAAATCTAACTCTCTCTTGAAAACATCCAGTGAATTGGCCTCCACTGCCTTCAGTGGCAGAGAATTCCACAGATTCTCAACTCTCTGGGTGAAAACGTTTTTCCTCATCTCAGTCCTAAATGGCCGACCCCTTATTCTTAAACTGTGCGTGACCCCTGGTTCTGGACTCCCCCCCCAACATGGGGAACATTTTCCCTGCATCGCGGTGGGGCTGTTTATTAAATTAATTCCATTGCCGTCAGTTTTCCCCGATTCGCTGATCAGATGAATGTTGGAGTAATCTTCTCGAGTTTGATGGATTCTTCACCGTTTGACAGTGGGAACGGGCAGTGCATCAACTAACAACCTCCAGCCTCTATCGTTTGCCACCAGACACTGTGGGTCTGAAGAGGGGTCTCTTGGAGAATCGAGACCCTTCTCCAGACTGGTAGCGAGTGTGGATTGAAACATGGTGGTGGAGCCAGAGGGCAAAGGGGTGCAATAGACAATAGGTGCAGGAGTAGGCCATTCAGCCCTTCGAGCCAGCACCGCCATTCAATGTGATTATGGCTGATCATCCACAATCAGTACCCCGTTCCTGCCTTCTCCCCATATCCCCTGACTCCGCTATCTTTAAGAGCCCTATCCAGCTCTCTCTTGAAAGCATCCAGAGAAACGGCCTCCACTCAGAAACCTTCTCTGCCTCAGAGAAAGCTCTGAGGCAGAGAAGGTTTCAGTGCTCTGCTGGTAAGGCCAATACTTATCAATCTCAGTTACTAAAACAGTTTATCTATTCATTCTTGATGACCTTGGTGTGACCAAATTAGCGTTGCTTTCTCTGCACCCACGGCAGTGAGAACTTCCCAAAGTATTTCATCGAGAGAGGGGGCTGCGGAACTCTCGTCAGAGAGAGGAGGGGAACTTCTGAAGATGCCTGAACTTCTGGAGAAGGGTCTCGGCCCGAAACCCCACCCTTTCCTTCTCCCCCAGTGATGCTGCCTGTCCCGCTGAGTTACTCCATCCCATCCGAACCAAAACCTACCTCTCTAGTGAACAATAATGACAAGGATTAAACCATAGATTCACAGAGTAACACAGCGTGGAAACAGGCCCTTCGGCCCAACTTGCCCACACCGGCCAACATGTCCCATCTACCATAGTCCCACCTGCCTGCGCTTGGTCCATATCCCTCCAAACCTGTCCTATCCGTGAACCTGTTTCTTAAACGTTGGGATAGTCCCTGCACATCCACTGTCCGGTAAGTTTCAATGAGGTCCCCCCTCCACCCCTCATCCTTCTAAACTCCAGCGAGTATTCCCCCCGCTAATTCTCCTTGCTCTGGGTTAGTTGTTTGAAAACTGGCATGCCACAGCTGTAGCGCCAGCACGGAGCATGAGATTGTTTCAAGCTGAGGTTTTTGGGAACATGAGGCGTTTGCGTTTCAATGGATTCATCGATTCATGGACCCAATAACAACCTGGGCATTTTCTTTTCAGAGTCGGCTTTCATGGGACCCCCTTAATCAAAAGAGTCTGCGGGTCGAGGCAGCTCAGCGGCAGAGTCTTCAAGAAGGAACTGCAGATGCTGGAAGATCGAAGGTACACAAAATTGCTGGAGAAACTCAGCGGGTGCAGCAGCATCTATGGAGCGAAGGAAATAGGCGACGTTTCGGGCCGAAACCCTTCTTCAGACTGATGGGGGGTGGGAGGGGAGAAGGAAGGAAAAAGGGGAGGAGGAGGAGCTTGAGGACGGGTCGGTTTCTGAACAAACATAGACATTGAAACATAGAAATTAGGTGCAGGAGTAGGCCATTCGGCCCTTCGCGCCTGCACCGCCATTCAATATGATCATGGCTGATCATCCAACTCAGTATCCCGTACCTGCCTTCTCTCCATACCCTCTGATCCCCTTAGCCGCAAGGGCCACATCTAACTCCCTCTTAAATATAGCCAATGAACTGTGGCCTCGGCTACCCTCTGTGGCAGAGAGTTCCAGAGATTCACCACTCTCTGTGTGAAAAAAGTTCTTCTCATCTCAGTTTTAAAGGATTTCCCCCTTATCCTTAAGCTGTGACCCCTTGTCCTGGACTTCCCCAACATCGGGAGCAATCTTCCTGCATCTTACCCTGTCCAACCCCTTAAGAATTTTGTAAGTTTCTATAAGATCCCCCCTCAATCTCCTTAATTCTAGAGAGTATAAACCAAGTCTATCCAGTCTTTCTTCATAAGACAGTCCTGACATCCCAGGAATCAGTTCTTAAACACTCCAAAGACGTGCAGGTTTGCAGTTTAATTGGCTTGGTATAAGTGTAAAATTGTCCCTAGTGTGTGTGCAGGATAGCGTTGAGGGTCTGTCCCACTTGGCGGGTTTTTTTGGCGACTGCCGGCATCATTGACTGGCGCATCAGGTCACCGAAAAATACACGTCGTGATGGCGTATTAACGCACGGTGTAATTACGAGCGTTGCAACATTTTTTTTGTCCCCGCTGAGTTTTTGAAATGATCAAAATCTTTTGGCGATAGTGATAATGACGCTGGCAGTCGCCGAAAAAAATCTCCAAGTGGGACAGGCCCCTTTAATGTGCAGGGATCGCTGGTCGGCGCTGACTCTGTGGGCTGAAGGGCCCCTATCCTTTCTCTGTACCTATAAACTAAAACGAAAAGATCATAACATATTTCCTTCGCTCCATAGATGCTGCTGCACCCGCTGAGTTTCTCCAGCATTTTTGTCTACCTTCGATTTTCCAGCATCTGCAGTTCCTTCTGAAACATCATAACTATCTGTAATATCAGGAATATCAGAAAGACTGGATAGACTCGGCTTGTACTCACTAGAATTTAGAAGATTGAGGGGGGATCTTATAGAAACGTACAAAATTCTTAAGGGGTTGGACAGGCTAGATGCAGGAAGATTGTTCCCGATGTTGGGGAAGTCCAGGACAAGGGGTCACACAGTTTTAAGGATGAGGGGGAAGTCTTTTTGGACCGAGATGAGAATTATTTTTTTTTTTACACACAGAGAGTGGTGAATCTGTGGAATTCTCTGCCACAGAAGGTAGTTGAGGCCACAGATCATTGGCTATATTTAAGAGGGAGTTAGATGTGGCCCTTGTGGCTAAAGGGATCAGGGGGTATGGAGAGAAGGCAGGTACAGGATACTGAGTTGGATGATCAGCCATGATCACATTGAATGGCGGTGCAGGCTCGAAGGGCCGAATGGCCTCTACTCCTGCACCTATTGTCTATGTTTCTATGTTTTAACTCCCCTCTGATGGATTCCAGGTCTGAATCTTTTTTTCTAATACACCATCTTGCTCAACTGTGTATTTCCCTTCCTCTTCCATTGTGTAGAGTTCCCTTGCCAAAGAAAACAGGCGCAGACTAACTCCCCATCCAAGTCATTACTGTTCCCTGATTACCCATTGTTATTGTACATCATCATCATAGTCCATTGACAATCCCCCCAGCCCAGATGTGGCAAGATGTTGTACGCAGCGGACTGCCTTTATGTTCGACATTAAGCATTTCCTCTTTGTTTCAATGGGCATGGAGCAGCAGAGGAAAGGGCCGCATTAATGTAGCTCCTCCGGGGAGAGATCAGAGCGCTGAACAGTCAATGAAAAATGTCCGCGCTCAGTGCTGAGTCGCGGAAAAATGTAATAATGCAGCTGAGGGCGGTGCGTACTTCAGTCTGTGGAAGATTCCTGACTCGACTCGACATGACACCTGGGATAGCACCATAAAAACTCGGAAAATAGCCATTCAATCACGGTTTAATCATCTTAGAATAAAGGGGAGGTCATTTAAGAAACATAGAAACATAGAAATTAGGTGCAGGAGTAGGCCATTCGGCCCTTCGAGCCTGCACCGCCATTCAATATGATCATGGCTGATCATTCAACTCAGTATCCCGTACCTGCCTTCTCTCCATACCCCCTGATCCCCTTAGCCACAAGGGCCACATCTAACTCCCTCTTAAATATAGACAATGAACTGGCCTCAACTACCCTCTGTGGCAGAGAGTTTTGAGAAAAAACCTTTTCACCCAGAGAGTTGTGAATTTATGGAATTCCCCGCCACAGAGGGCAGTGGAGGCCAAGTCACTGGATGGATTTAAGAGTTAGATAGAGCTCTAGGGGCTAGTGGAGTCAAGGGATATGGGGAGAAGGCAGGCACGGGTTATTGATAGGGGGCGATCAGCCTTGCTCATATTGAATGGCGGTGCTGGCTCGAAGGGCCGAATGGCCTCCTCCTGCACCTATTTTCTATGTTTCTATGTTTCTATGATCTATCTCTCCCTCTCAAACCCATTCTCCTGCCTTCACCCCATAATCCCTGACACCCGTACTAATCAAGAATTGAGTTAGAAACATAGAAACATAGACAATAGGTGCAGGAGTAGAGGCCATTCAGCCCTTCGAGCCAGCACCGCCACTCAATATGATCATGGCTGATCAACCAAAATCAGTACCTCGTTCCTGCTATCTCCCCATATCCCTTGATTCCGTTAGCCCAAAGAGCTATATCTAATTTTCTCTTGAAAACATCCAGTGAATCGGCCTCCACTGCCTTCTGCGGCAGAGAATTCCACAGATTCACAACTCTCTGGGTGAAAAAGTTTTTCCTCATCTCAGTCCTAAATGACTGACCCCTTATTCTTAAAAACTGTGTGTGACCCCTGGTTCTGGACTCCCCCAACATTGGGAACATTTTTTCTGCATCTAGCCTGTTCGATCCTTTAAGAATTTTATATGTTTCTATAAGATATCCTCTCATCCTTCGGCTGCCTGACCCGCTGAGTTTGGTTTAGTTTAGAGATACAGCATGGAAACAGGCCCTTCGGCCCACCGAGTCCGTGCTGTCTGTACGGAGTTTGCCATTTGCCATTTATCACCGTGAGTTGCAGCTCTGCGGTGGCGAAGTTTTGATCGATGTTTGGTGCCGCTGCGAATGTCATGGTGGTTCAGTTGAGGTTGCTGCCCAGTAAAATGTCTTGAGGCAGATTACCAGCCTGCCGAACAATGAAACCAGATACTGATTTATAAAGGGCAGCAATGATGGATTTGTGGTGTCCAACCAGAAGCTAAGACTTGGTGATTATTTCTCTCTCCAACGTGGTTCTGAAGCTCCGTCCACCGCACAACTCCAGCCCTCTCTTAAACCTGACCCATGTCTCCCAGACCGCACTTCATTTATTAACCCCAGATGAAAATTCACGCTCACACACGCACACACACTCACACACACGCGCACACACACATGCGCACATGCACGCACACATGCACGCACAGATGCACACACACACACAAATGCGCACATGCACGCACACATGCGCGCACACACAAGCACGCACACATGCACGCACAGATGCACACACACACACACAAACGCGCACACTCACACACGCGCGCACAAACATGCACACACACACAAACGCGCACACGCACACATGCGCGCACACACGCGAACACACACAAGCACACACACACACAAACACACACGCACACTCACTCATGCGCGCACACACACGCACACACATACACACACACGCACGCACACATGCACACACACGCACACACACACAAACGCGCACACTCGCACATGCACACACACACAAACGCGCACACTCACACACGCAGACACACAAAAACGCATGCACACACGCACTCACACACGCGCGCACACTCACACACTCACACACACATGTCCGGCACAACCCCTTTGTCTTTGCCTCTCCAGAGGAGGCCCCGTGTTGAGATCACTTTGGTTCAGTTTAGTTTATCGTCACGTGAACAGAGGTACAGTGAAAAGCTTTTGTTGTGCGCTAACTAGTCAGCGGAAAGACAACAGCTGGCACGCTGGCGCAGCGGTAGAGTTGCTGCCTGTTATCGCACTGTATCTCTAAACTAAACTAAAGATAGACACAAAGCGCTGGAGTAACTCAGCAGGACTGGCAGCGTCTCTGGAGAGAAGGAATGGGCGACGTTTTGGTTTGGGACTTAAAGGTTAAAAGTCACCCCCATTCCTTCTCTCCAGAGACGCTGCCTGTCCCGCTGAGTTACTCCAGCGCTTTGTGTCCATCTTTGGTATAAACCAGCATCTGCAGTTCCTTCCTAAACCGAAAGAAACACTTCAACGCCTAACTACAGATTTATTTCCTCTCTCCCCGAAAAGTTTAAAAGAAACGTGTGTTGTCTTTTATTTTTCCCGACTTTCCAGTTAATTTGATCCCAGACGGAGTTTGCACACCACGGTTGCATGCGTTAATAGAGGGGATTACATTCATCGTGTTCATTTACAGTGGGCCCGTCATTCAACGGACAAATGCTCAGACAGAGTTATCCACACCCCCCCCTGCCTTATCCCCCACTCAACCCCTTCCCGTCACTGTCTGCTGGATCCCCCAGTCATCAGTAGCAGCGGGTCAGATGTCAGAGGCACCAGTCACCATCTCAGGAAGAAACCAGCCATTGGTGAGACCACACCTGGAGTATTGCGTACAGTTTTGGTCTCCAAATCTGAGGAAGGACATTCTTGCCATAGAGGGAGTGCAGAGAAGGTTCACCAGACTGATTCCTGGGATGTCAGGACTGTCTTATGAAGAAAGACTGGATAGCCTTGGTTTATACTCTCTAGAATTTAGGAGATTGAGAGGGGATCTTATAGAAACTTACAAAATTCTTAAGAGGTTGGACAGGCTAGATGCAGGAAGATTGCTCCCGATGTTCGGGGAAGTCCAGGACAAGGGGTCACAGCTTAAGGATAAGGGGGAAATCCTTTAAAACCGAGATGAGAAGAACTTTTTTCACACAGAGAGTGGTGGATCTCTGGAACTCTCTGCCGCAGAGGGTAGTTGAGGCCACAGTTCATTGGCTATGTTTAAGAGGGAGTTAGATGTGGCCCTTGTGGCCAAGGGGATCAGAGGGTATGGAGAGAAGGCAGGTACGGGATACTGAGTTGGATGATCAGCCATGATCATATTGAATGGCGGTGCAGGCTCGAAGGGCCGAATGGCCTACTCCTGCACCTATTGTCTATGTTTCTATGTCTATGTTTGTTCCGAACCAGCCCTGCGCCTCTCAGCTAGATAATCCCTAAGCTCGCTGCACCATCGCCAGATGGGATTAATGGGCAGCGTGGAGCAGGCCAGATATCGAACGAAGGAATTGGTGATGTTTCGGATCGGGACCCCGAAGGAATAGGTGACGTTTCGGGTCGAGACCCTTCCGGGTCTCGACCCGAAACGTCGCCTATTCCTTCCCTCCATAGATGCTGCCTCACCCGCTGAGTTTCTCCAGCATTTTTGTCATCAGTCTGAAGAAGGGTCTCAACCCGAAACGTCACCCATTCCTTCTCTCCAGAGAGTGCCGCCCGTCCCGTTGAGTTACTCCAGCATTTTTGGAGTCTACCTTCGGTTTAAACCATCACCTGCAGTTCCTTTCTGACACTGGTGCCCACGGCCTATATGGTTGAGTCTGGAGACCGGCTCCAGAAAGGGGAGGTCATTTTAAGACTGAGGTGAGAAAAAAACGTTTTCACCCAGAGAGTTGTGAATTTGTGGGAAATTCCCTGCCACAGAGGGCAGTGGAGGCCAAGTCACTGGATGGATTTAAGAGAGAGTTAGATAGAGCTCTAGGGGCTAGCGGAGTCAAGGAATATGGGGAGAAAGCAGGCACGGGTTATATTGATAGGGGACGATCACAATGAATGGCTGTGCTGGCTCGAAGGGCCGAATGGCCTCGTCCTGCACCTATTTTCTATGTTTCTATGTTTCTAAAGGCTGGTGAGTTATTCCAGCACTTTGTGTCTTTTTTCTTTGGTTAAACCAACACCTGCAGTTCCTCGCGCCCGTGGAGTTCACCATCGCGTTTTCAATCTGTATCGAAGCGTTTTTTTGCTCGCTCTCCCCGCCTCTCCCTGTGTGGCACCGGCTAGATCTTTGTTTACCTTCTGGTGAAGCGCCTCAGGCTGTCAAAGGTGCTGGAGGAACAGAAATTGTTGAAGATCCCCACAGAACGAGGGACAAAGAGCCGGGCCACACAGGGTGAATTTATCGACCATGCTACCTGTCTCAGCTTCATTTGTCAATGATACCATTTGCATTTTAGTGTAGTTTTTACCGATGGCGCGTCTCGTCTCCACCTTCCCCTCAGCTAACGATGAACCTCTGCACATTTCCTTAGTGCTAAGAGGTGTTTCGCTTGGGTAGTTTACACCCCAGCGGGTATGAACATTGACTTCTCCAATTTCAGGTAGTCCCTGCTTTCTCCCTCTTTCCCCTCCCCTTCCCAGCTCTCCCCACAGCCCACTGTCTCCGCCTCTTCCTTTCTTCTTCCCGCCCCAACCTTCACATCAGTCTGAAGAAAGATAGAAACATAGAAATTAGGTGCAGGAGTAGGCCATTCGGCCCTTCGAGCCTGCACCGCCATTCAATATGATCATGGCTGATCATCCAACTCAGTATCCCGTACCTGCCATCTCCCCATACCCCCTGATCCCTTTAGCCACAAGGGCCACATCTAACTCCCTCTTAAATATAGCCAATGAACTGTGGCCTCGACTACCCTCTGCGGCAGAGAGTTCCAGAGATTCACCACTCTCTGTGTGAAAAAAGTTCTTCTCATCTCGGTTTTAAAGGATTTCCCCCTTATCCTTAAGCTGTGACCCCTTGTCCTGGACTTCCCCAACATCGGGAGCAATCTTCCTGCATCTAGCCCTGTCCAACCCCTTAAGAATTTTGTAAGTTTCTATAAGATCCCCTTTCAATCTCCTAAATTCTAGAGAGTATAAACCAAGTCTATCCAGTCTTTCTTCATAAGACAGTCCTGACATCCCAGGAATCAGTCTGGTGAACCTTCTCTGCACTCCCTCTATGGCAATAATGTCCTTCCTCAGATTTGGAGACCAAAAACTGTACGCAATGCTCCAGGTGTGTGATCTCACCAAGACCCTGTACAACTGCAGTAGAACCTCCCTGCTCCTATACTCAAATCCTTTTGCTATGAAGGGTCTCGACCCAAAACGTCACCCATTCCTTCTCTCCAGAGATGCTGCCTGTCCCGCTGAGTTACTCCAGCATTTCATGTCTATCTACACTTGTAAGTAGTAAGACATTAAGACATCACCAGGGCCGGATTTACGTATAAACTAGACAAGCTTAAGCTTAGGGCCTCGGGATCTAGTGGGGCCTACTCACCTCGCTGCCTCACCAACCACCCGCCCATCAGGACCTCCTACTACTCTTTGCCCGCTGACCCTGGCCACTCCACCGCCCTCCAGCAGCCCGCAGCCTGGACTCAGCACCGGGCCTGAAGTTTCCACGCTGCAGATTCCCACTCCCGTGGGTTTGACTGCGCTGGGTCCCCCTAACCTTGGTCATCTCAGTGGCTGGTCCACTGGGTCCTCCCCATTCCCCTCAAACCATGCGACCTTAGGTCTTCCCCACCCTCACGACAGTCCTCATACCCCCCTGACCACTCACCAACCCCCCCCCCATCAGACATCGCCTCAGCCTCAGTCCACTCACCTGCCCCAACCCCGATCCCTCCTGCAGGCCCAACACTCCAGAGCTTCAAACAGCGATCCAGGTAAGGCATCGCCCGCTCCGCGATGAATCCAATATGGATTTTAAAACCAATTGTTTAAGGACAACATACAGTTGGATCTAAACGTGTCACACTGTCACTGCCGGGTGGTCATGGCCCTCTACTCGTGGGGGTGGGGGATTGGGAGGTGGGGCCTCACAAGGTAAATAGCTTCATCTAAACCCGGCCCTGCACATCAGGTTAAAACTTGTTCATCTAATCTCCAGCCTACGCCTTCTCTAGCCCTGGTGGGAGCCTGTCTGATTATTGTCCAGTTATCTCGCCATATAACCATATAACCGTATAACATATAACAATCACAGCACAGAAACAGGCCATCTCGGCCCTATAAGTCCATGCCGAACAACTTTTTTTCCCCTTAGTCCCACCTGCCTGCACTCATACCATAACCCTCCATTCCCTTCTTATCCATATGCCTATCCAATTTATTTTTAAATGATACCAATGAACCTGCCTCCACCACTTCCACTGGAAGCTCATTCCACACCGCTACCACTCTCTGAGTAAAGAAGTTCCCCCTCATGTTACCCCTAAACTTCTGTCCCTTAATTCTGAAGTCATGTCCTCTTGTTTGAATCTTCCCTATTCTCAAAGGGAAAAGCTTGTCCACATCAACTCTGTCTATCCTTCTCATCATTTTAAAGACCTCTATCAAGTCCCCCCTTAACCTTCTGCGCTCCAGAGAATAAAGACCTAACTTATTCAACCTTTCTCTGTAACTTATTTGTTGAAACCCAGGCAACATTCTAGTAAATCTCCTCCGTACTCTCTCTATTTTGTTGACATCCTTCCTATAATTTGGCGACCAAAATTGTACACCATACTCCAGATTTGGTCTCACCAATGCCTTGTACAATTTTAACATTACATCCCAGCTTCTATACTCAATGCTCTGATATATAAAGGCTAGCATACCAAAAGCTTTCTTTACCACCCTATCTATATGAGATTCCACCTTCAAGGAACTGTGCACGGTTATACCCAGATCCCTCTGTTCAACTGTATTCTTCAATTCCCTACCATTTCGGCCACTGTAGATGTTTCAAAACACAGAGGCAGGGGTGGCACGGACACTTATAAATTTCTCCCATGTAAAGCACTGTGGTTTCAACGCGAGTTGGTTTAAACGTGATGTAGAAATAACATTTATTTACTTGCGTACTTACTAGTTCAGTTTAGTTTAGTTTAGAGATACAGCGCGGAAACAGGCCCTTCGGCCCAACAACTCCGCGCCGACCAGCGATCCCTGTACACCAACACTATCCTACACACTGGGGGCAATTTACGATTTTTAATAATAATAATAATAATCTTATTTATATAGCACATTTTCAGTCAACTTGCATTGACCCCAAAGTGCTTCACATAATTACATTACATTACACACAGGCAAAGGTGGGTGAAGTGTCTTGCCCCAAGGACACAACAACAGTATGCACTCCAAGCGGGATTCGAACCGGCTACCTTCCGGTCGCCAGCCGAACACTTAGCCCATTGTGCTATCTGTCGTCCCATTTTTATCGAAGCCTCAGAGGGCGGTGGAGGCCGGTTCTCTGGATGCTTTCAAGAGAGAGCTAGATAGGGCTCTTAAAGATAGCGGGGTCAGGGGATATGGGGAGAAGGCAGGAACGGGGTACTGATTGTGGATGATCAGCCATGATCACATTGAATGGCGGTGCTGGCTCGAAGGGCCGAATGGCCTCCTCCTGCACCTATTGTCTATTGTCTATTTAAGCCAATTAGGTGACAAACCTGGACGCCTTTGGAGTGCGGGAGGAAACCGGAGCGCCCGGAGAAAACCCATGCGGATCAGGGGGAGAACGTGCAAACTCCGTACAGACAGCACCCGTGGTCAGGATGGA
This sequence comes from Leucoraja erinaceus, assembly GCF_028641065.1. Classification (NCBI taxonomy): domain Eukaryota; kingdom Metazoa; phylum Chordata; class Chondrichthyes; order Rajiformes; family Rajidae; genus Leucoraja; species Leucoraja erinaceus. The sequence goes on from NC_073401.1 coordinate 30,114,480, forward strand.
ACCCGGGTCCCTGGCGCTGTGAGGCAGCGCCTCTACCTGCTGCCAGCCCTGGCCGCTGCTCAATTGAAGCTACAAGGACCTGCGCGAGAAAGTCTACCTCTGCCAACACAGCTGTCAAATGGCCTGGCTGCCTTTTTACTTCAAGTGAATGAAGAAATTCACAGCGCATTGTGAAGGAGAAACTAAATTTGTCTAAGTCAGCCTGTGCAGTGCTTGGGCCGAATGGCATAATGGCTGGGATTATCTCCCCACTGATCCACTCATGCCCTGCGGAGCAGTGGAACATGCCAGGACATTTGGAAACAAACACTGTACGTGCAGCCCTCTCTCTCGCTCCCTTTCTCTAAACCCGGGGGGTTTGCTCAGCAGGCTGGCGGGATTGTGTAGGATCTGATCAGGGGGCTTAGGAGGGATAATGTACCTGTCAGAGCGACACAAGGAGAGGATCAGACCCTGACGTGGCTGCTTTGCAACGGAGCGATGCTTTGACACACTCAGAACAGCCCGGCAGCCCAGCGTCCGAGAAACTCCCGTTCACAAGTGACGGGAGCAGAATTAGGCCATTCGGCCCGTCGAGTCTACTCTGTCATTCAATGATCGATCCCTCCCTCTCAACCCCATTCTCCTGCCTTCTCCCCATAACCCCCGACACCCGGACTAATCAAGAATCTATCTATCTCTGCCTTAGAAATATCCACTGACTTGTGGCCTCCACAGCCGTCTGTGGCAAAGAATTCCACAGATTCACCACCCTCTGACTAAAGGAATTCCTCATCATCTCCTTCCCAAAGCAACGCCCATTTATTTTGAGGCTGTGACCTCTGGCCCTAGACTCTCCCGCTAGTGGAAACATCCTCTCCACGTCCACTCTATCCAAGCCTTTCACTATTCGGTAAGTTTCAATGAGGTGCCCGCTCATCCTTCTAAACTCCAGCGAGTGCAGGCCCAGTGCCGACAAACACTCATCATAGGTTAACCCACTCATTCCTGGGATCGTTCTTGTCGACATCCTCTCGACCCTCTCCAGAGCCGGCACATCCCTCCTCAGGTATGGGACCACAAACCTCTCTCTCTCTGTCGGTGTAAAGGCGCAGCGGGTGGAACTGCAGTTGTACAGGGTCTTGGTGAGACCACACCTGGAGTATTGCGTACAGTTTTGGTCTCCAAATCTGAGGAAGGACATTATTGCCATAGAGGGAGTGCAGAGAAGGTTCACCAGACTGATTCCTGGGATGTCAGGACTGTCTTATGAAGAAAGACTGGATAGACTTGGTTTATACTCTCTAGAATTTAGGAGATTGAGAGGGGATCTTATAGAAACTTACAAAATTCTTAAGGGGTTGGACAGGCTAGATGCAGGAAGATTGTTCCCGATGTTGGGGAAGTCCAGGACAAGGGGTCACAGCTTAAGGATAAGGGGGAAATCCTTTAAAACCGAGATGAGAAGAACTTTTTTCACACAGAGAGTGATGAATCTCTGGAACTCTCTGCCACAGAGGGTAGTTGAGGCCACAGTTCATTGGCTATATTTAAGAGGGAGTTAGATGTGGCCCTTGTGGCTAAGGGGATCAGGGGGTATGGAGAGAAGGCAGGTACAGGATACTGAGTTGGATGATCAGCCATGATCATATTGAATGGCGGTGCAGGCTCGAAGGGCCGAATGGCCTCTACTCCTGCACCTATTGTCTATGTTTCTATGTTTCTAAACTGTTGCCTCACCAATGGGGTTCGATCCTGGCCTCAGGTGCTGTGACAACAACACACTTGAGGTTAAACCTAAACCCAAACTAACCCTCCCTCAACCTTTGGTTGGCACGGTGACGCAGCGGTAGAGTTGCTGCCTCACGGCGCCAGAGACCTGTGTTCCATCCTGACTACGGGTGCTGTCTGTGCGGAGTTTGCACGTTCTCCGTATGACCTGGGTGGGTTTCCTCCGGGTGCTCCGGTTTCCTCCCACACTCCAAAGACGTACGGATTTGTAGGTTACTTGCTTGGTATAAGTGTAAACTGTCCCTATTGTGTGTAGGATAGTGTTAGTGTGTGGGGATCGCTGGTCGGCACGGACTCGGTGGGCCGAAGGGCCTGTTTCCTGCGCTGTATCTCTAAACTAAAGCCTAAACCAGATCCATCGCTATTTGTGACCTAGTAAGATCGCACCTGACTACAGAGGCCTCAGGGGGTCAGGAAGCTTTTGCTGCGGGCTTCTTCCTGCCCCACCAGTTAGCGAGCGCCCTATTGGACCTCCGTGCTCCTTGGAATATTCTGCTGCGCTTGCCTCCAGAGTGTTCCTTGGATGGCAAAGGAGGGACGGATTTGAGGAAGGACATTCTTGCTATTGAGGGAGTGCAGCGTAGGTTTACAAGGCTAATTCCCGGGATGGCGGGACTGTCATATGCTGAGAGAATGGAGCGGCTGGGCTTGTGCACTCTGGAGTTTCGAAGGATGAGAGGAAGATCTCATTGAAACATATAAGATTGTTAAGGGCTTGGACACGCTAGAGGCAGGAAACATGTTCCCGATGTTGGGGGAGTCCAGAACCAGGGGCCACACACAGTTTAAGAATAAAGAGTAAGCCATTTAGAACGGAGACGAGGAAACACTTTTTCTCACAGAGAGTGGTGAGTCTGTGGAATTCTCTGCCTCAGATGGCGGTGGAGGCCGGTTCTCTGGATGCTTTCAAAAGAGAGCTAGATAGGGCTCTTAAAGATAGCGGAGTCAGGGGATATCAGCCATGGGGAGAAGGCAGGAATGGGGTACTGATTGGAGATGATCAGCCACGATCACATTGAATGGTGGTGCTGGCTGGAAGGGCCGAATGGCCTCCTCCTGCAGCTATTGTCTATTGTCTATTGTCTATTGGATGGCGAGGGCCATTGTATCCCTGTCTGGAGTGCAGGAACCTGCTGTCAACAGCCGCATGCTGGAGGAAACCCAACGCTGAATGACTCTGACCCCGGCCACCATCCGTGACCCACCAACATTGTCAGGACCACCATCACCGATCAGGAAAGCCCAGCCCGACTCTTCCACTATTAGAATACGAATGCTGATACCAAGAGGCTAATTACTTGGTTCCCTATTGCCTTGCCAAATCTTGAACATAAACAGACTTATGTCCACAACTGACTTAAGTCCCAGGAGCAGAATTAGGCCATTCGGCCCATCGATCCTACTCCGCCATTCAATCACGGCTGACCTATCTCTCCTCCCCTCTCTCAACCCCATTCTCCTGCCTTCTCCCCATAAACCCTGACGCCCCCACTGATCGAGTTGATCAACGAAGAAGGGAAGAGATCGAACATTTTCTCGCCTCCCATCGCAGTGGGGAATGTGGAGGAATCACTGTGGTGGAAGTTTATGTTAAAATGTGTTTTGTGTGGCTTGTTGCTTTTTATCGGTATGACTGCACGGCAAATCAAATTCCTTGTATGTTGCAAAACATACTTGGCTGATAGAGTATGATTATGTGTGGTATCTCAGCTGCACGGAGGCGGAGAGGCGAGCTCTTCAGCACGTCGTCCACAGAGCGCAGAGGATCATTGGGACACGGCTACCAGCCTTGGAGGGCATCTACCACACACACGGTGCCTCAGAAAGGCCGTCAGCATCCACAAAGACTCATCACACCCCTGTAACGGACTGTTCGAACTACTTCCCTCCGGCAGACGTTACAAGGCCTTCTACGCCCGAACCTCCAGACTCAGAAACAGCTTTGTTCCCAGAGCTATAGCGGCTCTGAACCGGCCCTGCTGAGTGCCCCCCATCCCCCCTGGACTGTCTCCCTCGGATGGTCACGACACACAGCTTATTTATTTATTTTACTTTTCTTTTTTCATTGGTTGGAAGCTGCATACTAAATCTCGTTGCACTGTTGTGCAATGACAATAAAATATATTATTATTAATATTATTATTATTATTATTATTATTATTATTATTATTATTATTATGATGATGACAATCATATGTCCCAGGAGCAGAATTAGGCCATTCGGCCCATCCAGTCTACTCCGCCATTCAATCATGGCTGATCTATCTCTCCTCTCTCAACCCCATTCTCCTGCCTTCTCCCCATAACCCCTGACACCTGTACTGATCAAGAATTTATCTACTTAGACAATAGACGATAGGTGCAGGAGTAGAGGCCATTCGGCCCTTCAAGACATCACCGCCATTCAATGTGATCATGGCTGATCATTCCCAATCAGTACCCCGTTCCTGCCTGCTCCCCATATCCCCTGACTCCGCTATTTTTAAGAGCCCTATCCAGCTCTCTCTTGAAAGTATCCAGAGAACCGGCCTCCACCGCCCTCTGAGGCAGAGAATTCCACAAATACTTCTGCCTTCAATATATCCACTGAATTGGCCCTCCACAGCCGTCAGTGTCAATGAATCCCACAGATTCACCACCCTCTGGCTGAAGAAATCCCTCCTCATCTCCTTTATAAAGGTACGTCCTTTTATTCTGAAGCTGCGGCCTCTGGTCTTGGACTCTCCCACTAGTGGAAGCATCCTCTGTCCTTGTGCTGTGTCCCATTCAATGTTCTGTGCTGCCCAGCCTCCGTGGATTGTCACCTTGTCGTGGTGGAGAAGCTTGTGTGGTCCTGAGATCCTGAGAGCTGGTAAGAAGCTGCCCAGCCATTGACCTGAGGTATCACCTTGTTTAACGAACATCACACATCATTGTTTAAAGGTTCCTCCGTATTACACATCTCGCTGCCCAGTCCATCATCGGCTCTGACCTTCCTTCCATCGAGGGGATCTATCCCAGTCGCTGCCTCAAAAAGGCTGGCAGTATCATCAAAGACCCACACCATCCTGGCCACACATTCATCTCCCCGCTACCATCAGGTAGAAGGTGCAGGAGCCTGAAGACTGCAACGTCCAGGTTCAGGAATAGCTACTTCCCCCCAGCCATCAGGCTATTAAACCTGGCTCGGACAAAACTCTGATTATTAATAACCCATTATCTGTGATTTGCACTTTATCAGTTTATTTATTCATGTGTGTGTATATATTTATATAATGGTATATGGACACACTGATCTGTTTTGTAGTAAATGCCTACTATGTTCTGTTGTGCTGAAGCAAAGCAAGAATTGCATTGTCCTATACAGGGACACATGACAATAAACTCACTTGAACTTGAACTTGGCGTGGATGAGCTAACATGCTGGGTGTAGTTTGGACATATTAAATAAACCCCGAGAAATATCTGTGCCCATTCATCAGCAAGGAGCTGCAGAGACTTAACAGACCTTGACCTTCACAGTAGGTTAGAACATCGCTGGTATGTTGCTACCAGCTGTAGACGTCATAAGGAGGCCTGTTTAAATATGCAGCACTTGCTGCCTGCTGGACTCACCCCAAGGTATAAACGTCATAAAACCACTCATCCTTTCTGAATATCTCTCCATACAGGGAGGCAGGAGAGAGCTGGATAGGGCTCTTAAAGATAGCGGAAGCAGGGGATATGGGGAGAAGGCAGGAACGGGGTACTGGTTGGGGATGATCGGCCAAAGACGTGCGGGTTTGTAGGTTGATCAACCCCCCCCCCCCCCCCCCCCGTGTAGAATTCCCCACTGATGGGAGGGAGGGAGTGGATGAGGAAGTGGTTTGTCACCTGCATCAGTTTTCCAGCACCTTCACCCACTCCACTCCCCTCTTCACTCCGGGCTGATTGAAAGATTGCATAGAACTAATGTGGACTAGGTGGGCCGAATGGCCTGTTTCCGGGGAGTCCAGTACCAGGGGCCACACAATTTAAGAATAAGGAGTAAGCCATTTAGAACGGAGACGAGGAAACACTTTTTCACACAGAGAGTGGTGAATCTCTGGAATTCTCTGCCGCAGAAGGTAGTTGAGGCCACACAGTTCATTGGCTATATTTAAGAGGGAGTTAGATGTGACCCTTGTGGCTAAAGGGATCAGGGGGTATGGAGAGAAGGCAGGTACAGGATACTGAGTTGGATGATCAGCCATGATCATATTGAATGGCGGTGCAGTCTCGAAGGGCCGAATGGCCTCTACTCCTGCACCTATTTTCTATGTTTCTATGTTTCTAAACAGCTGGTGCCAGGAAAATAACCTCTGTCTCAATGTCCGCAGAACTAAAGAGGCGATGGTGGACTACAGGACACAGCGGGGGAGTGGACAATGTTGTTAAGGTATTGGACAAGCTAGAGGCAGGAAACATGTTCCCAATGTTGGGGGAGTCCAGAACCAGGGGTCACACACAGTTTAAGAATAAGGGGTAAGCCATTTAGAACGGAGACGAGGAAAAACACTTTTTCTCACAGAGAGTGGTGAGTCTGTGGAATTCTCTGCCTCAGAGGGCGGTGGAGGCCGGTTCTCTGGATGCTTTCAAGAGAGAGCTAGATAGGGCTCTTAAAGATAGCGGAGTCAGGGGATATGGGGAGAAGGCAGGAACGGGGTACTGATTGGGGATGATCAGCCATGATCACATTGAATGGCGGTGCTGGTTCGAAGGGCCGAATGGCCTCCTCCTGCACCTATTGTCTATTGTCTGTGCTGTATCGACAAACTAAACTAAAGGATTAAACATTGTTGGAGTAACTCAGCGGGTCAGGCAGCAGTCTGAAGCAGGGTCGGGACCTGAAGCATCACCCGTTCCTTCTCTCCAGAGGTGCAGCCTGACCCGCTGAGTTACTCCAGCATTTTGTGTCCATCTCCGGGTTATAGACTGTTGACTCTCTTCATCCAATGGTGCGGGGATCGCTGGTCGGCACTGGGCTCGTTGGGCCGAGGGGGCCTGTTTCCGCGCTGGATCTCGAAACCGAATGAAACAAAAAATGAATATCGGGGCAGCACTTTGGTGACCATCATTCCCTAATGTACTGCCAGCTTCGGAATTCCACGTTTATTTATTTATTTATCCCAGTACAAAATTCCACACTTGCCGCGGTGGGAATATACACGCACGCCTTTCAAATAGTGGAGCAGATGTTTCCATTCCAGTCCCAATCCACTTACAACTGCGGGCGCGCACACAGAAAGCTGGAGTAACTCAGCGGGACAGCCAGCGTCTCTGGAGAGAAGGAACGGGCGACGTTTCGTGCCCAGAGCGCTCTTCAGAAGAAGGGTCTCGACCCAAGACGTCACCCACTCCTTCTCTCCAGAGATGCTGTCTGTCCTGCTGAGTTACTCCAGCTTTTTGTGTCCATCTTCGGTTTCAACCAGTGTCTGAAGTTACTCCTTACACTCGTACAGCTGGGGGACTGGTACTAGCTGGCAGATGGAAGTGGGGGGGGGGGGGAGTTAGACAATGGACAATAGACAATAGGTGCAGGAGGAGGCCATTCGGCCCTTCGAGCCAGCACCGCCATTCAATGTGATCATGGCTGATCATCCCCAATCAGTACCCCGTTCCTGCCTTCTCCCCATATCCCCTGACTCCGCTATCTTTAAGAGCCCTATCTAGCTCTCTCTTGAAAGCATCCAGAGAACCGGTCTCCACCGCCCTCTGAGGCAGAGAATTCCACAGACTCACAACTCTCTGTGAGAAAAAGTGTTTCCTCATCTCCGTTCTAAATGGCTTACCGCTTATTCTTAAACTGTATTGTAGTCTTGTTTTAGCTTAGTTTAGTTTAGAGATACAGCGCTGAAACAGGCCCTTCGGCCCACCGAGTCCATGCCGACCAGGCTTTGTCCCCCCCCCCACCCCCCCACCCCACCCACCCCCCCCCCTCCCCCCCCACCTCTCTTTTCCAGCATTCTCCCTCCTACTACAATCAGTCTGAGGAGCTCCCTACCATCGAGGAGATTTATCTATGTCGCTGCCTCAAAAAGGCTGGCAGCATCATCAAAGACCCACACCTTCCTGGCCACACGCTCATCTCCCCGCTACCTTCAGGTAGAAGGTACAGGAGCCTGAAGACTGCAACGTCCAGGTTCAGGAATAGCTACTTCCCCACAACCATCAGTTAAACTCAACTCAAACAAAACTCTGATCATTAATAGCCCACTGCACTTTGTCTGTTTATTTATGTGTGTATATATATATATACATTGGTATATGGACACACTGATCTGTTCTGTATTTATGCCCACTATATTCTGTTGTGCTGAAGCAAAGCAAGAATATCAACGTCCTATCTGGGACACATGACAACAAACTCTATTGAATCTTGAATCTTGAAGGGTCTTGATCCAAAACGTCACCCACCCATGTTCTCCATGGATGCTGTCTGGTCCACTGAGTTTAGTTTAGTTTAGAGATACAGCGCGGAAACAGGCCCTTCGGCCCATCGACCCCTGCACACCAACACTATCCTACACACACTGAGGACAACCACCCTTGACATCAAGCCAATGAATCTACAAACTGCAGTTGTACACGGCCCTGGTGAGACCACACCTGGAGTATTGTGTGAAGTTTTGGTCTCCAAATCTAAGGAAGGATATTCTTGCTCTCGGGGGAGTGCAGAGTAGGTTCACCAGGTTAATTCCCGGGATGGCGGGACTGTCATTTGTTGAACGAATGGAGCCGCTGGGCTTGTATACACTGGAATTTAGAAGGATGAGAGGATATCTTATTGAAACATATAAGATTATTAAGGGATTGGACACGCTGGAGGCAGGAAACATGTTGCCGATGTTGGGGGAGTCCAGAACCAGGGGCCACAGTTTAAGAATAAAGGGTTGGCCATTTAGAACGGAGACGAGGAAACACTTTTTCACCCAGAGAGTTGTGAATCTGTGGAATTCTCTGCCTCAGAAGGCATGTGGAGGCCAATTCTCTGGAAGCTTTCAAGAGAGAGTTAGATAGAGCTCTTAAAGATAGCGGAGTCTATGGATATGGGGAGAAGGCAGGAACGGGGTACTGATTGTGGATGATCAGCCAAGATCACAGTGAATGGCAGTGCTGGCTCGAAGGGCCGAATGGCCTACTCCTGCACCTATTGTCTATTGTCAATTAATATCCAAACCTGTTTGTGTTCGGAGTGTGGGAGGAAACCAAAGATCCCAGGTGGTGACACAATCCAGGCATTGTCAATAGACAATAGACAATAGGTGCAGGAGTAGGCCATTCGGTCCTTCGAGCCGGCACCGCCATTCAACGTGATCATGGCTGATCACGTTTCTATTCTCTGCCTTGTCGTGCAGCTTTCTCCCACCCACCACGATCAATCTGAGGAAGGGTCCCGACCCAAAACGTCGCCCACCTGCGTTCTTGAATCCGTGAGGATTTGAGGATTTGAGTATAGGAGCAGGGAGGTTCTACTGCAGTTGTACAGGGTCTTGGTGAGACCACACCTGGAGTATTGCGTACAGTTTTGGCCTCCTAATCTGAGGAAGGACATTATTGCCATAGAGGGAGTGCAGAGAAGGTTCACCAGACTGATTCCTGGGATGTCAGGACTGTCTTATGAAGAAAGACTGGATAGACTTGGTTTATACTCTCTAGAATTTAGGAGATTGAGAGGGGATCTTATAGAAACTTACAAAATTCTTAAGGGGTTGGACAGGCTAGATGCAGGAAGATTGCTCCCGATGTTGGGGAAGTCCAGGACAAGGGGTCACAGCTTAAGGATAAGGGGGAAATCCTTTAAAAACGAGATGAGAAGAACCTTTTTCACACAGAGAGTGGTGAATCTCTGGAACTCTCTGCCGCAGAGGGTAGTCGAGGCCACAGTTCATTGGCTATATTTAAGAGGGAGTTAGATGTGGCCCTTGTGGCTAAGGGGGGGATCAGAGGGTGTGGAGAGAAGGCAGGTACGGGATACTGAGTTGGATGATCAGCCATGATCATATTGAATGGCGGTGCAGGCTCGAAGGGCCGAATGGCCTCTACTCCTGCACCTAATTTCAAGTCAAGTCAAGTTTATTTGTCACATACACATACGAGATGTGCAGTGAAATGAAAGTGGCAATTTCTATGTTTCCCCACGCACGCTACCTGGCCTTTAGGGTTAGAGTGACTCTGGCACTTTGCGTTTTTCTGGGGAATGCGGCATCTGCAGTTCCTGGCGCCTCCAGAAAATAAACACACAACGGTCTCCCGCGTGGTAGAACCGCGCTGCAGTGCAGGATGTTTATATTCACCCCCGCTGTGCCTTTAAGAAGAAAATGGAGAGATGACTAATTGGACTCGTGTAGCTGGGTAATAATTGAAAACATTTCTCCGGGCCCGCTGAACATCGCTCGGCACGTCTGCCAATATAAAGAAAACAAATGAGACGCCACGTGGTGTTATTAATGTAGACATCCACCCCCCCCACATAATGCTGTACACCCCTGGTGGCACGTAACGTGATCTTGCTTGGAAACCCAGGCAGTTTCGCAGTTTAGTCATCAGCGCTAATTGATGAAAATTGTTTTTTCTTTGTGCACTAAGTCGGAGCAGAATATACACGGGAGGAATATTTCGGATTTGTCAGCCTTTGGCAATTTCATCTGTTACACAAGCCCGGCCGTGAGTGAGGGCTGGTGAAAGGTCGTTGGAGGGAAGTCCGCTGGATTTGCACCAACATGTGCAAGGTGTATCAAATAATCACACGCAGTCTTTCCGCTGACTGGAACAAAAGCACGCAACAAAAATGCTTTTCCCTGTACCTCGCTACACGTGACAATAAACGAAACTCAACTGAAAGCCCGCGCAGGTCACGGGGAGAACGTACAAACTCAGATTCATTCAGATTCAGATTCAATTTTAATTGTCATTGTCAGTGTACAGTACAGAGACAACGAAATGCATTTAGCATCTCCCTGGAAGAGTGACATAGCAAACGATTTGAATAAATAATAATAAGTGTCCGGGGGGGGGGGGGGGGGTGGTGATTGTGATTGACAGTCACCGAGGTACAGACAGCACCCGTAGTCAGGATCGAACCCTGGTCTCCGGCGCGGTGAGGCAGCGGCTCTACCCGCTGCGCCACCGTGTCGCCCGGGTCTGTACGGTGAAGAATTGTTTCTTCAAAACGAGGCAAAACAAATCCCTGAAATATCAGCCCCTACAGTTATTAATAACTTTACAGTGTAGCCTGAGATATGAAAGTAAGCCTTTTGTAACATTAGACTGTGATACTTTGCTGGGTATTAATCCGACCCATTAAGGAAGCACATGTTGCATTGATGTAAACGGGACAATTAGCCACAGACTGGTCTCCAGTTTTGGTCTCCAAATCTGAGGAAGGACATTATTGCCATAGAGGGAGTGCAGAGAAGGTTCACCAGACTGATTCCTGGGATGTCAGGACTGTCTTATGAAGAAAGACTGGATAGACTTGGTTTATACTCTCTAGAATTTAGGAGATTGAGAGGGGATCTTATAGAAACTTACAAAATTCTTAAGGGGTTGGACAGGCTAGATGCAGGAAGATTGCTCCCGATGTTGGGGAAGTCCAGGACAAGGGGTCACAGCTTAAGGATAAGGGGGAAATCATTTAAAACCGAGATGAGAAGAACTTTTTTCACACAGAGAGTGGTGAATCTCTGGAACTCTCTGCCACGGAGGGTAGTTGAGGCCAGTTCATTGGCTTTATTTAAGAGGGAGTTAGATGTGGCCCTTGTGGCCAAGGGGATCAGGGGGTATGGAGAGAAGGCAGGTACGGGATACCGAGTTGGATGATCAGCCATGATCATATTGAATGGCGGTGCAGGCTCGAAGGGCCGAATGGCCTACTCCTGCACCTAATTTCTATGTTTCTATGTTTCTATGACTGTTATAGCGGTGGCCATCATGGTCGCAAGGGATCAGAAGCCCGCGTACAGCTCGGAGAGGCATGGAACCGCAGATGCTGGCTTACAAAAGAAAATAAGGCACAAAGCATTGGAGTATCTCAGCGGGTCAGGCAGGATCTCTGGAGAACATGGATAGGCGATGGGGTAGAGTTACTGCCTCACAGCGCCAGGGACCCGTCTACGGGTGCTGTCGGTACAGAGGTTGTACGTTTTTTCCCCCGGGACCGCGTGGGTTTTCTCCAGGTGCTCCGCTTTCTCCCCACGCTCCAAAGACGTGCAGGTTTGTAGGTTAATTGGCTACGGGAAACCTGTAATTCTGTCCCTAGTGTGTGTAGGATAGGGCTAGTATACCGTCAACATGGTCGGCATAGATTCAGTGGGCCGAAGGATCTGTTTCCCCACTGTATATCTAAAGTCTAAAGTCTCTGCATACACTTGTACTTAACTAAGTCTGAAGAAGGGTTTCGGCCCGAAACGTTGCCTATTTCCTTCGCTCCATAGATGCTGCTGCACCCGCTGAGTTTCTCCAGATTTTTTGTGTACCTTGTACTTAACTAAGAGTGTGCTTATGTAAGTAATGTTTCTACTGAAGGTAGGAAAAAATGCTGGAGTAACTCAGCGGGTGAGGCAGCATCTCCTAATCTGAGGAAAGACATTCTTGCCATAGAGGGAGTACAGAGAAGGTTCACCAGACTGATTCCTGGGAAGTCAGGACTTTCATATGAGGAAAGACTGGATAGACTCGGCTTGTACTCGCTAGAATTTAGAAGATTGAGGGGGGATCTTATAGAAACTTACAAAATTCTTAAGTATTTGGACAGGCTAGATGCAGGGAGATTGTTCCCGATGTTGGGGAAGTCCAGAACAAGGGGTCACACAGTTTAAGGATAAGGGGGAAGTCTTTTGGAACTGAGATGAGAAAAACATTTTTTACACAGAGAGTGGTGAATCTGTGGAATTCTCTGCCACAGAAGGTAGTTGAGGCCACAGTTCATTGGCTATATTTAAGAGGGAGTTAGATGTGGCTAAATGGATCAGGGGGTATGGAGAGAAGGCAGGGATGGGATACTGAGTTGGATGATCAGCCATGAACATATTGAATGGCAGTGCAGGCTCGAAGGGCTGAATGGCCTCTACTCCTGCACCTATTGTCTATGTTTCTATGTTTCTAAATATCAACAAACAAGACTAGCCTAGATGGGGCATTTTGGTTGTGATGGATGAGGGTGGATGAAGTTGTAGCAAGGAGTTGCAGATGCTGGTTTAAACCCAAGATAGATACATTAGTCTCATTGTCTCGTTTTCACCAAGCCCACAGCTAACAGTGCCCTGTATTCTTTATCATCTGCATATCTTTCATTCATTTAGACAATAGGTGCCGGAGTAGAGGCCATTCGGCCCTTCGAGCCACACTGCCATTCAATGTGATCATGGCTGATCATCCCAGACCAGCTATTCTATATCTCTCTATAATCACCGTCTATTCCTCTAGGTTTTAATTTCCCCTGAGAGCCTGTTTCTATTTTTCTGTGAGAGATGGAGTGGGTGGCGTTTGGGGTTTGAGGCATGGTGCCCAACACTGGGCAAAGGTTTAACAGGAAACTGAGGGGCAACTTTTTTAAACAAAGGTGTGCGATGGTACAATGGTAAGGTATGGCACTGTGACCCACGTCCCACAGACGTGCGGACTTGTAGGTAAATCGGCCCTCTGCAAATGGCCCCTAGTGTGCAGGGAGTGGATGGGAAAGTGGGAAACTTACAAAATTCTTAAGGGGTTGGACAGGCTAGATGCAGGAAGATTGTTCCCGATGTTATGGAAGTCCAGGACAAGGGGTCACAGCTTAAGGATAAAGGGGAAATCCTTTAAAACCGAGATGAGAAGAACTTTTTTCACGCAGAGAGTGGTGAATCTCTGGAACTCTCTGCCACAGAGGGTAGTTGAGGCCACTTCATTGGCTATATTTAAGAGGGAGTTAGATGTGGCCCTTGTGGCTAAGGGGATCAGGGGGTATGGAGAGAAGGCAGGTACGGGATACTGAGTTGGATGATCAGCCATGATCATATTGAATGGCGGTGCAGGCTCGAAGGGCTGAATGGCCTACTCCTGCACCTAATTTCTATGTTTCTATGTTTCTATAACATAGACCTAGTGTGAGCGGGCGATCGATGGTAAGCGTGGCATGGACAAGGTGGGCCGAAGGGCCTGTACCCGTGTTGTGTCTCGAAACTGCATCTGGATGCTTTCAAGAGAGGGCTAGATAGGGCTCTTAAAGATAGCGGAGTCTAAAATTAGGTTCCACTGTACTGTTTTGTGCTGTATTAACTTCTAATAAAATAAACAAAAAAAAAAAAAAAAAAGATAGCGGAGTCAGGGGATATGGGGGGAGAAGGCAGAAACGGGGTACTGATTGGGGATGATCAGCCGTGATCACATTGAATGGCGGTGCTGGCTCGAAGGGCCAAATGGCCTCTACTCCTGCACCTAGTGTCTATTGTCTATTGTCTGTAGAGCATGACGAAGGATGCATTCATTCACAGAGCAATCAGGTGGCAGGTGGACACAAAATGCTGGGGGAACTCAGCGGGTGAGGCAGCATCTGCGGAGGGAAGGAATAGGCGACGTTTCGGGTCGAGACCCTTCCGGGTCTCGACCCGAAACGTCACCTATCCCTTCGGGGTTTTCGACCCGAAACATCACCAATTCCTTCGCTCCATAGATGCTGCCGCACCCGCTGAGTTTCTCCAGCATTATTTGTCTACCTTCGATTTTTCCAGCATCTGCAGTTCTTTCTTAAAAATGTCTAATCTTGCGATGTGGACTCGATGAGAAGAAGTTCTTTCCTATGCAGGGGTTGGACAATAGACAACGGGAGTAGGCCATTCGGCCCTTCGAGCGTAATGAAGGCACACACACTCACACCCTGGTCATTCCCACTTGAAGCCCTATTCTGCAGGGAATAGCTCAGGCCTGGGCAGATGACGGGGAAATTTCGTTGTCTCTGTACTGTACACTGACAATGACAATTAAATTGAATCTGAATCTGAATCTGAAATATGAAATGCTTACTCGTTTTCGACAAGGACACTAATGTTCTATTCGTCACCTATCCCTTTGGGGCCTCGACCCGAAACGTCACCCGTTCCTTCGCTCCATAGATGCTGCCTCACCCGCTGAGTTCCTCCAGCATTATTTGTCTACCTTCGATTTTTCCAGCGCATCTGCAGTTCTTTCTTAAAGCATCAGATTGCAGAGCAGTGTGGGTGGCCTTGTACCTTCGCAACTTCATAACGTGCCCCGCAGTGATTCAAAATAAACTTCGCTGTTAAGAGCGGAGAGACAAAGAGAGGTAGGGACAGTGCTGAGTTTACAAAACAATAAGTTTCAAGTCTGCGCCCACCCTGTATCCTCTCCCAGATATCACAGTTTTTTTTAAATTTCATTTCAAAAAAAATTATCCGTTCATTAAAAAACATTATTTACAATGCAACAGAACGGAACAGACCCCACCAGCATTAAGGGGCTGTCCCACTTGGGCAACCTAATTGGAGAGCTTAGAAGAGTTTGAAAAAATGAACGTGTTGAAGACCTCCTTCAACCTCCCTTCGACCATGATGAAGACTATCTACAACTATAGACAATAGACAATAGACAATAGGTGCAGGGGTAGGCCATTCGGCCCTTTCGTGCCAGCACCGCCATTCAATGTGACCATGGCTGATCGTCCCCAATCAGTACCCCGTTCCTGCCTTCTCCCCATATCACCTGGCTCCATTATTTTTGAGAGTCCTATCTAGCCCTCTCTTGAAAGCATCCGGAGAACCGGCCTCCACCGCCCTCTGAGGCAGAGAATTCCACAGACTTCGACTTCCCTCGAATACCTACCACTCACATGCTGACCTACTGTGACTAAACCTACGAGTAAAAAAAGTATCGATTTTTTTCCATGGCGACCTGATTGCGGACCTCCCTTCCATCGAGGGGATTTATCGCAGTCGCTGCTTCAAAAAGGCTGACAGCATCATCAAGGACCCACACCATCCTGGCCACACACTCACCTCCCTGCTACCTTCAGGTAGAAGGTACAGGAGCCTGAAGACTGCAACGTCCAGGTTCAGGAATAGCTACTTCCCCACAGCCATCAGGCTATTAAACCTGGCTCGGACATTAATAGCCCATTATCTGTTTATTTGCACTTCATCAGTTTATTTATTCATGTGTGTGTGTATATATTTATATAATGGTATATGGACACACTGATCTGTTTTGTAGTAAATGCCTACTATGTTCTGTTGTGCTGAAGCAAAGCAAGAATTTCATTGTCCTATCAGGGACACATGACAATAAGCTCTCTTGAATCTTGAATCTAATGTATGAGTCTTACCCTGGGATCTACTGCTTGTGGGACAACTGAAATGTCAGGGACTAGCGGGCAGAGCCTTGAGTGGCAAAGTTGAAAGCATTGATGTTGAGAAGGGTCTGAATGTGGCAACACAAGTAGATAGAGTGGTGGAGATGGGCACCTTTTTTTATTCGCGGGCATTTGTTTTAACCATGAAAAAAACGCCGCGACCTAGCTGAGGCCTCGAGTACGCGGAGACCACTCTCGAGCATGAAGTCGAGGGCAAACTCGCCAGAACTGGCGGATTAGGTCGCCCAAGTGGGACAGCCCCTTGATACAGGACAAATGATACAACCATGTTACAGTCCTCGTCCACGATACATTCCACCCCCCGCGGCGCCCAGCGGTCCCGGAAATCCCCCAGGGCGCCCGTGGATAGCGCGGAGTCCCCACTCTAACACCACCCGAGCGTGGACGTAACCCCATGACTCGCGGATGGCCTGGAGCAACTACGACCAGGACATCCCCGGCCCTACCCTACCCTCCCCTACGCACGGGGGCTGGAGAGTCTGTGAACCGTGCGTGATATCACAGCGGCGGGTATAACCGGTGAATCTTTACACTGTAAACTTCCTGCCGCCTCGCAGCGCCGGAGACCCCGGTTCGATCCTGACCTCGGGTGCTGTGTGGGTGGAGTTTGCACGTTCTCCCCGTGACCACGTGGGTTTTCTCCGGGTGCTCCGGGTTTCCTCCCACATCCCAAAGACGTGCGGGTTTGTAGGTTAATCTGCCCTCTGTAAATTGTCTTTAGTGCGCAGGGAGTGGATGAGAAAACAAAGAACTAGTGTGAACGGGACGATCGCTGGTTGTCACAGACTCGATGGGCTGAAGGGCCTGTCTCCATACTGTACCTCTAAACTAAACTAAAGGGCCTGTCCCACGAGCATGCGGCGAGCGTGACCAAACCGCAAGCGGGGGCCGCGCAGAGGTCGAGTGATCCCGTACCAGTTGACGTGAAGTTCGAGCGAAGTCCGCGGGAAGTTCGCGCTAGGCATACGCCGTCAAGACACTGCGTACGGCGTTGAGACAGTGCGTACGGCCTCAATGCGGCTGCGGGCCGGCAGGCCGTTGCCGCGCGGAATTTTTGAACACGGTCAGTTTTTCGGAGCCTCTCGCGATGTCGGGACCAGCTCCGCACAACTCCACACGGCTCCGGCGATCGAAGTAGGACCGGCCCCGCGAGGCCGTACAGCGCAAGCGACTACGTTAGGTCGCGCTTGCCGCATGCAGGCGCATGCTGGTGGGACAGGCCCTTCAACTAAACTAAACTAATACATAAGTACATTGTTTGATGACTATGTAATAAAAAGGAACACCAGATGCTGGTTTACAACAAAGACAGACACAATAATCTTACCCCTGATAAAAGAATAACGTCTCTGCTGATTTTAAAACCGTGTCAACAATATTTTTAATGAAATAAAATCTATCAAATCTATGATTTTAGATCTAAAATCTGAAATCTAAATCTAACATTAAAAATCTATCTAACATTTAATTTATTATAAAATAAATCAAGCACTATTTTTTAACTCTGAAAGCCGAATTTATTTTGAAGGGAAATGTATTTTTTAGGTCGGGGGGAAGTGAAGAGATGCTGCAGAGGATTTCTTGGTTTGGCTGCAGTTTCCAAGCTCAGCAGAAACATCACTTGGCAAACTGGTTTCACCGTCTGCAGCCCAGTGTTCATTTCGCTTCACAGATGTCAACGCTGATCACCTGAGAACAAGTAAACAGCCTCTCTCTCCGTTTTCAAAAAAAATCCCAGTAGATTACTCTGCAAATAGCTGCAATGTTTTCAATGAATCCAGAGGGCATTGGTGAAGACTGGACTGGATATTGGGCTTGTGTGGTATGTGTCTGTGTGTGTAGAGTGTGTGTGTGTGTGTGTGTGTGTGACTGAGTGTGTGTGTAGTCTGTGTGTGTATGTGAGTGTGAGTGTGTATGTGTCAGTGTGTGTGTGTGTGTCTGTGTGTGTGTGTGTGTGTGTGTGTGTGTGTGTGTGTGTGTGTGTGTGTGTGTGTGTGTGTGTGGAGTGTGTGTGTGTGTGTGTGTGTGTGTGTGTGTGTGCGTGTGTGGAGTGTATGTGAGTGTGTGTGGAGTGAGTGTGTGTGTGTGTGTGTGTGTGTGTGTGTGTGTGTGTGTGTGTGTGTGTGTGTGTGTGTGTGTGAGTGTGTGTGTGTGTGTGTGTGTGTGGAGTGAGTGTGTGTGTGTGTGTGTGTGTGTGAGTGTGTGTGTGTGTGTGACTGAGTGTGTGTGTAGAGTGTGTGTATGAGTGTGTGTGTGAGTGTGTGTGTAGTCTGTGTGAGTATGTGTGTGTGTGTGTGTGTGTGTGTGTGTGTGTGCGTGTGTGTGTGTGTGTGTGTATGTCTGTGTGTGTGAGAGTGTGTGTGTGTGTGACTGAGTGTGTGTGTGTGTGTCTGTGTGTGTAGTGTGACTGAGTGTGTGTGTGTGTGACTGAGTGTGTGTGTAGTGTGTGTGAGTGTGTGTGTGTGTGTGTGTGTGTGAGTGTGAGTGTGTATGTGTGAGTGTGTATGTGTGAGTGTGTGTGTGAGTGCCTGTGCTGTTGAGCGTGTGTGCATGAGTGTGTGTGAGTGTGAGTGTGTGTGTGTGAGTGTGCGTGTGTGGAGTGTGTGTGTGTGTGTGTGCATGTGCGCGCGTGTGTAAAGTGTGTGTGTATGTGAGTAAGTTAGTGTGTACATGTATGTGTAGTGTGTGTGAGTGAGTGTGTGTATGCATGTATGTGAGTGTGTGTGTGTGCGCGTGTGTACGTATGTGTGCGTGTTTATCTGTGTGTGTGTGTGTGTGCGTAAGTGTGTGTGTGCGCGTGTGCGTGTTTATCTGTGTGTGTGTGTGTGTGAGGGCTGGGGTTTGCTGTGTGCATCCTGTACCTCTGGGCATGAGATCCCGTCAGACTCTGGTGAAGCCGTATGTGACCCTCTCCCTTCCTCCTTTATACATCGCTGCTCTCTCTCCCTCCCCCTCCCACTCTCTCCCCTTCTCCTTCCCTGCCGTGCTGTAGGATCCCTGAGTATTCCCAGCGGGAGGAGGGCGGAGGGCGGGAGTCGGGCAGAACAGCCTCAGACAATCCTTCACACTGAGCCGCTGCAACTGTGTGCCTGTCAGGCAGAGAGGGAGGGGGGTGGGGGAGGGGGGGGGGGGGGTAGGGTGGGGGCATGGTTACCTCTGACCATTGAATGTGGGGCCGAGCTCAATAGCGACGGCCCATTGCTCTGCCCCCCCCCCCCCCCCCCTCCAGCAGCCTCCAGCAGCCCACCCCCCCCCCCAAGCCCAGAAAGCAACGATAATCAAGACAGGGTGGAGCCCACAATGGTCCATTGTTGGCTGAGAGAGGTGGTAACGAGTTAATGCCGACAGAGGAACTCAACAGGTCGATAGCGAGGCTAGTAACGTGCTCGGGTAGGTGAGGGGCAGAGAGAGAGGGAGAGAGAGGGGATGCAAGGGTTATTTGAAGTTCGACTCTGGCTCGAGTCTTGATGTTGCCCATGGCTGTAATTACAAGAATGATCCCAGGAATGAGGAGGTTAACACATGACCAGCGTTTGTCGGCGCTGGGCCTGTAATTCCCTGGAGTTTCGATGAATGAGGGGGGACCTCATTGAAACGTACAGAATAGTGAAAGGACAGAGTGGATGTGGAGAGGATGTTTCCACTAGTGGGAGAGTCTAGGACTAGAGGGCACAGCCTCAGAATTAAAGGACGTTCCTTTAGGAAGGAGATGAGGAGGAATTTCTTTAGTCAGAGGGCGGTGAATCTGTGGAATTCTTTGCCACAGACGGCTGTGGAGGCCACAAGTCAGTGGATATATTTAAGGCAGAGATAGATAGATTCTTGATTAGTACAGGTGTCAGGGTTTATGGGGAGAAGGCAGGAGAATGGGGTTGGGAAGGAGAGATAGATCAGCCATGATTGAACGGCGGAGTAGACTTGATGGGCCGAATGGCCTGATTCTGCTCCTATCTCTTGTGACCTTGTGATCTACATGTCGTGGTCTTTTCACAAACTGGTTCCACCCCACCCCTCTACCACCGAGCGTTGAGCCGAGTCCCCAAATAAGGTTTAGGGTTACACAAGAGACGCGAGCAATGAAGCTTTTAATCACAATAATCAAATGAAGCTGTGCTAGCGAGAACAAATAAGACAGGCACATGGGGAATCGAGAGGAAAGTAGAAGGGGCCATGTATTTAATTAAAGCTAAAAGTGAATTAAAATGTGGCTTTGATTTTCCACGTCAGGAGAGGTCCAGATACAGGCGTGATGCGGGCAGGATCAAGCTGGTATTTGTTGGTACAGGCTTGTTTAGACTGGTGTGGGGCTGAAGGGCTTAAAAGCAAAGGGTGGAAGCTGTCAGATACCAAGCGGGGCCTTGCACCGTGACTGAGCGATGGCTCCAAACAGAGATGCAGACAGCAAGTAAACACTCAAGGCCTTGTCGGGCCCAAGCACACTGTCCCAGAGAGAGAGAGAGAGAGAGGGGGTGAGGGAGAGGGGGAAAGAGGGAGGGAGAGGGGAGAGAGAGAGAGGGGGGAGAGGGGGAGAGGGGGAGGGGAGAGGGGGAGAGGGGGAGAGGGGGGGGGAGGGAGGGAGAGAGAGGGAGAGGGAGAGAGAGAGAGGGATACAGAGAGAGAGAGAGAGAGAGAGAGAGAGAGAGAGAGAGAGAGAGAGAGAGAGAGAGAGAGAGAGAGAGAGAGGAGGGAGGGAGAGAGAGGGAGGGAGGGGGGGGAGGGAGAGAGAGAGAGGGAGAGAGGGAGAGAGAGAGAGAGAGAGGGAGGGAGAGAGAGAGGGGGGGGAGAGAGAGGGAGAGAGAGAGAGAGAGGAGAGAGAGAGAGAGAGAGAGAGAGAGAGGGAGAGAGGGAGGGAGAGAGGGAGAGGGAGGGAGAGAGAGGGAGGGGAGAGAGAGAGGAGGGGAGAGAGAGAGAGAGAGAGAGAGAGAGGAGAGGGGAGAGAGAGAGAGAGGGAGGGGGAGAGAGAGAGAGAGAGAGAGAGAGAGAGAGGGAGGGGGAGGGAGAGAGAGAGAGAGAGAGAGAGAGAGAGGGAGGGAGAGGGAGAAAGAGGGAGGGGGGGTGGTCGGGTAGGCCGAGGAGATTGCATGAGGAGGGCGGCACGGTGGCGCAGCGGTAGAGTTGCTGCCTCACAGCGCCAGAGACCCGGGTTCCACCCCAACTACAGGCGCTGCTTGCGTGCAGTTTGTACGTTCTCCCCGTGAAACCGCGTGGGTTTTCTCCGAGTGCTCCGGTTTCCTCCCACACCTGAAAGACGCCTGGGTTTGCAAGTTAATCGGCTCTGGGTAAAATTGGTAAAATTGTCCCTGGTGTGTGTAGGATAGTGTTAGTGTGCGGGGATCGCTGGCCGGCGCCGACTCGGTGGGCCGAAGGGCCTGTTTCCGTGCTGTACCTCTACGCCAGTGGTTCCCAAGGTGGGGCGTACACCCCACAGGGGGAAAATTGAGAGCGACTGAGGAGGTCTGGGTCCAAATTTTCGATTTTTATTTTTTTGGATTTTCCATCAGGTAAACATATGTAGTTTACGTTTCAGATGTTATTTTGAGTAAATTGTATTGTATTGTATATCTTTATTGTAATTTCCTGAGTATTCGCATACCCAGAGGAAACAAAAAAACATTGCTCAACCAGTGTCCATTCAGTGTGCATGAAAAAATAAATAGAAATTAAAAAAAAAAAAAAAAAAAAAAAAAAAAAAAATACATGTATCATGAACAAATTTAACACTCTACTAAACATTCAACAGGCGTTCCGACCGGCAGCGGCACAACAGTGGCTCTGCTGCAGTGTGGAGGTTTGTGCGCGATACTTGGCAGGGGGCAAATAATTTTTTGGGGGTAAAAAAGGTCTTTATTGTGTAGTTATTACATAATCCCCGCGCCATCGCTCCTCATGCACGTCGCACGAAGCGCGCGGGGTCATGGGAGAACCTTATTTATTGAATTGGATTTAGAAGTTCACTTTTTAAATGATAAGAATTATATATCACCACATGTGGGGGGGGGGCATCAGGATTTTAGAGCCCTTTAGAAACTTTAGAAATCCTTTAAAACCGAGATGAGAAGAACTTTTTTCACACAGAGAGTGGTGAATCTCTGGAACTCTCTGCCACAGAGGGTAGTCGAGGCCAGTTCATTGGCTATATTTAAGAGGGAGTTAGATGTGGCCCTTGTGGCCAAGGGGATCAGAGGGTATGGAGAGAAGGCAGGTACGGGATACTGAGTTGGATGATCAGCCATGATCATATTGAATGGCGGTGCAGGCTCGAAGGGCCGAATGGCCTACTCCTGCACCTAATTTCTATGTTTCTATGTTTCTAGAGGTGATTAGGTGGGGCATGGCCAAAAAAAGGTTGTGAAGCACTGCTCTAAACTAAACTAAAGGTGGGCTCGTAAGGTAGACAAAAGTGCTGGAGAAACTCAGCGGGTGCAGCAGCATCTATGGAGCGAAGGAAATAGGCAACGTTTTGGGACGAAACCCAAAAGGAAATAGGCAACGTTTCGGGCCGAAACCCGGAAGGGTTTCATCCCGAAACGTTGCCTATTTCCTTCGCTCCATAGATGCTGCCGCACCCGCTGAGTTACTCCAGCACTTTTGTCCACCTTCGATTTTCCAGCATTCCTGCTTAAACACTAAAGGTAAGCTCCCCTTCATTGCTCATGGGGAAACATTTTTACATTTTGACCAGAAAGGGAACATGTATAGTATTTCCACGCAACCATGCGTATGTTTATTGGTCCGTGCGATAATAAAACTAAACTCAATTAAACTCTATGTCGGAAAGGAACTGCAGATGCTGGTTTAAACCGAAGATAGACACAAAAAGCTGGAGTAACTCAGCGGGACAGGCGTATTTGTCTCTGGAGAGAAGGACTGACTGGGTGGCGTTTCGAGTCGAGACCAGCATCCGCAGTTCCTACCTACACAGCAAGGTCTCGACCCGAAACGTCACCCATTCCTTCTCCGTTGATGTTTGAGAAAGAACTGCAGATGCTGGAAAAATCGAAGATAGACAAAAATGCTGGACGAAGGAAATGGGTGACATTTTTCCAAATCATTGATGTATATTGTAAATATACTGAGCCTTGCGGTACCCCACTAGTCACTGCGTGTCATTCTGAAAGGGACCCGTTAATCCCCTACTCTTTGTTTCCTGTCTGCAAACCAATTTTCTATCCAATTTCAGGTAGTCCCTGCTTTCTCCCTCTTTCCCCTCCCCTCCCCAGCTCTCCCTCAGCCCATTGTCTCCGCCTCGTCCTTTCTTCTCTCCCCCCCCCTGCTCCCCCCCATCCCCACATCTGTCTGAAGAAGGGTCCCGACCCGAAACGTCACCTATTTCGCTCCATAGATGCTGCTGCACCCGCTGAGTTACTCCAGCATTTTTGTCCACCTTCGATTGTCCAGCATCTGCAGTTCTTTCTCAAACCCACCCAGCACACAAACTGTTCACCCTCCTACCTTCCGGTAAGCGCTACCGCAGCATGCGGAGCAAAACCACCAGATTCAAAAACAGCTTTTTACCTCAGGCCATCAGACTACTCAACACACTTAAGTAAATTCCATGAACAGTACCCAAACAAAGACAAACAAACTGTGAAAATAACTTTGGCTCAATGTCTCCAGTACGAAATTTGCACTTTTTCTATATTGCACCTTTCATTATTGCACCCTGTTTAAAATACCTCAAAGTTTTTGCCACATTTTGGCATGCTGTGAATATTTTAATATTTTAAATAATGTAATGTCTATTGTCTATTTTTATTGGTATCAGATTCAATTTAATTGTCATTGTCAGTGTACAGTACAGAGACAACGAAATGCATTCTGTCTGTTGTATGTTGTCTGTCTGTGTGTTTTTAATATTACTTGCACATTTGGAGTATGGGGAAAAGTAATTTCAATCCTCTGTGTAACTACAGTTGCATAATTGAATTGACAATAAAGTTTACTTTGAACTTTGAATCAATGGAGAAGAAATGGGCGACGTTTTGGGTCGATGCTGCCTGGCCCGCTGAGTTACTCTAGCTTTTGTGTGTCTAAATTAGGGTCTGGTCTAACTGCGGCGATATCCCAGGCTGAGCCTTCCTGCGTAGGCCCAAATGGAGGTGTTACATCCTGTGGCCTGGGAGTCCTGAACCGGCAGAGAGGGAGAGGTCAAATCACTCAGATTTGAAGTGACTGCTCCCTTTATTCTGCTGCCTCTCAGGCTCCGAGCTGCCATTCGCCGGGTGCTAGCCCCATGACTCAGGGATCACTGCCCAAACAACCACTATTTCTCCTGCTCTCTCCCTCCCTCTCCCCTTGAAACAGAATGCACATCACACATGGTGGACTGGTTCAGTGTGGGAGGTTGGATGTCAGTCCACTGGGAACTGCAGCTCCAGGGCAAAACAAATATAACTCCTGCTGCCAGCAAATTGGTTTGTTTAATTTACTTTTCAGGGGGGGGGGTTAAAGTGCTGACTCGCTGTTCATAACTGGTTTTTTTTTGTCATGAAAGTAGTTAATGATTTTTTGAGGGAAGCTCAGAGAATGCTTGGAAAGATTTTTGACGCAATTTCTTCCCGATGGGGGGTGGGGGAATTTTTTTCACCCTCGTCCGATTCGGAGTCGGTCAGTTTGTGTTTAGTTTAGTTTCGAGACAGTGCAGAAGCAGGCCCTTCGGCCCAACGAGTCTGCGCCGGCCAGCGACCCCCCCGCACACTAGCACCACCCACCCCTACACACACCAGGGACAATTTACATTTTAACACCAAACCTGCACGGCCTTTGGAGTGTGGGAGGAAACCCGAAGATCTCGGAGAAAACCCACGCAGGTCACGGGGAGAACGTTGAAACGTTTAAAAAAAAAGACAGCACTCGTAGTCAGGGATCAGGGGGTATGGAGAGAAGGCAGGTACGGGATACTGAGTTGGATGATCAGCCATGATCATATTGAATGGCGGTGCAGGCTCGAAGGGCCGAATGGCCTACTCCTGCACCTAATTTCTATGTTTCTATGTTTCTAAATCCTGGGGGATAGGGATGGGATGTTTTGAGAGGTGGGGACAATCCCCATAATGTTTTGGGACTGTTGCACCCAGGTAGTCTTACCTGCCCCAGGTCTGGCTGCAGTTCCCAGGTCAATAGACAATAAACAATAGGTGCAGGAGTAGGCCATTCGGCCCTTCGAGCCAGCACCGCCATCCAATGTGTTCATGGTTGATCATCCCCAATCAGTACCCCGTTCCTGCCTTCTCCCCATATCCCCTGACTCCGCTATCTTTAAAAGCCCTATCTAGCTCTCTCTTGAAAGTATCCAGAGATCCTGCCTCCACCGCCCTCTGAGGCAGAGAATTCCACAGACTCTCCACACTCTGGTCACAAAAACGAATTGGAAACAAAACCGCCTGCGGGCCGGATGATTTCGGGTTAAGGGCCGGATCCGGCCCGCGGGCCGTAAGTTGCCGATCCCTGTCCTAGATGTCAGGCCTCATTGTGTGTGTCCCCCCCATGTTTTAAAAGCGATTTCCGCCCATTCAGGATCAAACACGCGTCTCTGGCGCTAACAAAGGGTCTGTTTACCAAGGAGGGCCTCAGCCCGAAACGTCACCCATTCCTTCCCTCCAGAGATGCCGCTTGTCCCGCTGAGTTACTCCAGCATCTTGTGCCCATCTCCGGTTTCCACGCTGTTTCTCTAAACTAAACTGGACAACCATCAGGCTCCTGAACACCGTACAGCGCGAAACTCAACTGAGAACATCCATGGGCTGTCTTTGGCTGCACTGAGGACTTCAATTCAATTCAACTTTAATGTCATCGCACAAATACAAGTATTAGTACAACGAAATGCAGTTTTGCGTCAGTCCGTAGTAGTTGTACATAAAGAGAAAAAAAACAAGAAAAAAAAAAATAGAAAGAGAGAAGATACAGAATAATCAGGAAATACAGAATGATTAAACAAAGGGGGACGGAGGGACCAGAGAAATCTATCATCGGGACTCCGAGTTCAGCAGTGTGATTGTGTTGTTATAGAAGCTTTTCCTCATCCTGCTGGTACGTGACCTGAGGCTCCTGTACCACCTCCCTGATGGGAGGAGGGCAAACAGTCCATGGTTGGGGTGTGAGGGGTCTCTGATGATCTTCCCAGCCCGTCTCAGACGGGCTCAGACTTCATGGCCACAGACAGATCTGGCAGCCAAGTCAATGGCTGTGTTTACGGTGGAGATTGGCTGATTCTTGATTGGGTGTCAGGGGTTATGGGGAGAAGGCAGGAGAATGGGGTTGAGAGGGAGAGATAGATCAGCCAGAGTAGACTTGATGGGCCGAATGGCCTTATTCTGCTCCTAGAACTTGAACATGACTTTGGAGCGGAGGTGGGGGGGGGGGGGGGGTTTCACTGGTATTGTGGTTATTGATTTTTTAATGTATTATCTATATATGTTATCTATGTGTATTGTGCTCAGCAATATTGTATTATTGTATGGTATTATATGTATGACTGCTGCAATTTCGTTCAGATTTCTGAATGACAATAAAAGGCTATCTATCTATCTATCTATCTATCTATCAGTGGCCGCTGATGCTGCTGAAACTAGGTATGTCATTATCCGTTGTCAGTATGCATGTCAATTAAACACTTTTGGCCTCTCTTGACGGTCTCTTGACGGCCACGGTGGCGCAGCGGCAGAGTCGCGGCCTCCCAGCGCTTGCAACGCCAGAGACACGAGGGTTCGATCCCGACTACGAGGGTTTGTCTGTACGGAGCGTTCAAGAAGGAATTGCAGATGCTGGAAAATCGAAGGTCACACGACAGGAAATAGGCAACGTTTCGGGCCGAAACCCGGAAGGGTTTCGTCCCGAAACGTTGCCTATTTCCATCGCTCCATAGATGCTGCTGCACCCGCTGAGTTTCCCCAGCAATTTTGTGTACCTTTTTGTCTGTACGGAGTTTGTGCGTTCACCCACATCCGAGGTCCCACACTCCAAAGACGTGCAGGTTTGTAGGTTAATGGCCTTTGGTGCGAGTGTTAAATTGTCCCTAGAGTGTGTTGGTGTGCGGGGATCGCTGGTTCAGGATGGACTCGGTGGGCCGAAGGGCCTGTTTCCACGCTGCATGCCTGAACTAAACCATCAGGCTCTTGAACGCCACAAACGCCGACTAAACCATGAAGGACAAAACTGCCCTGGTTGAAATCTGGGGTTACACAGAAAAGCTGGAGAAACTCAGCGGGTGCAGCAGCATCTATGGAGCGAAGGAAATAGGCAACGTTTCGGGCCGAAACCCTTCTTCAGACTGGTTGAAATCTGTCTGTCTTATGAAGAAAGACTGGATAGACTTGGTTTATACTCTCTAGAATTTAGGAGATTGAGAGGGGGTCTTATAGAAACTTACAAAATTCTTAAGGGGTTGGACAGGCTAGATGCAGGAAGATTGTTCCCGATGTTAGGGAAGTCCAGGACAAGGGGTCACAGCTTAAGGATAAGGGGGAAATCCTTTAAAACCGAGATGAGAAGAACTTTTTTCACACAGAGAGTGGTGAATCTCTGGAACTCTCTGCCACAGAGGGTAGTTGAGGCCAGTTCATTGGCTATATTTAAGAGGGAGTTAGATGTGGCCCTTGTGGGGATCAGGGGGTATGGAGAGAAGGCAGGTACGGGATACTGAGTTGGATGATCAGCCATGATCATATTGAATGGCGGTGCAGGCTCGAAGGGCCGAATGGCCTACTCCTGCACCTAATTTCTATGTTTCTAAATAGGGACTTCGAATTTTGCACAAATATTGGATTTTATAAAAAATGTTGTACTTTTCTTCATTGTGCTATCTATCTGTCTCCTCAGATCCTGGTGAACTTCTACCGCTGCACCATCGAGAGCATCCTTACCAACTGCATCACAGTATGGTATGGCAACTGCTCTGTCTCCGACCGGAAGGCATTGCAGAGGGTGGTGAAAATTGCCCAACGCATCACCGGTTCCTCGCTCCCCTCCATTGAGTCTGTCCAAAGCAAGCGCTGTCTGCGGAGGGCGCTCAGCATCGCCAAGGACTGCTCTCACCCCAACCATGGACTGTTTACCCCCCTACCATCCGGGAGGCGCTACAGGTCTCTCCGTTGCCGAACCAGCAGGTCGAGGAACAGCTTCTTTCCGGCGGCTGTCACTCTACTCAACAACGTACCTCGGTGACTGCCAATCACCACCCCCCCCCCCCCCCCGGACACTTATTATTTTTTTATTCAAATCGTTTGCTATGTCGCTCTTCAAGGGAGATGCTAAATGCATTTCGTTGTCTCTGTACTGTACACTGACAATGACAATTAAAATTGAATCTGAAATTGAATCTGAATCTGAATCTGAATCTATGAGTACCAATGTTTACAGATTTAGAAACCAGGAACTGCAGATGCTGGTTAATACACAAAAAACCACACAGAGTACTGGAGTAACTCAATGAGTCAGGCACGGGTGACGTTTCGGATCGGGTCGAGACCCTTCTTCAGACTCCGCAAACCACCTTAGTTTAGTTTAGAGACACAGCGCGGAAACAGGCCCTTCAGCCCACCGGGTCCACACCGACCAGCGACCCCCGCACTTTAACGCAAGCCTATACACACTAGGGACAATTTACACTTATATTGAGTGTACAAACCCAAGCCGATGAACCTACAAACCTGCACGTCTTTGGAGCGTGGGAGATCTCGAAGAAAACCCACGCAGGTCACGGGGAGAACGTGCGAACTCCATACAGACAGCACCCGTGGTCAGGATCGAACCCAGGTATCAATGGGAATCAAGGGATTTGGGTAGAAAGCAGGTACGGGATACTGAGTTGGATGATCAGCCATGATAAAGCCTTTATAAATCAGAGCATTGAGTATAGAAGCTGGGATGTAATGTTAAAATTGTACAAGGCATTGGTGAGACCAAATCTGGAGTATGGTGTACAATTTTGGTCGCCCAATTATAGGAAGGATGTCAACAAAATAGAGAGAGTACAGAGGAGATTACTAGAATGTTGCCTGGGTTTCAACAACTAAGTTACAGAGATAGGTTGAATAAGTTAGGCCTTTATTCTCTGGAGCGCAGAAGGTTAAGGGGGGACCTGATAGAGGTCTTTAAAATGATGAGAGGGATAGACAGAGTTGATGTGGACAAGCTTTTCCCTTTAAGAATAGGGAAGATTCAAACAAGAGGACATGACTTCAGAATTAAGGGACAGAAGTTTTGGGGTAATATGAGGGGGAACTTCTTTACTCAGAGAGTGGTAGCGGTGTGGAATGAGCTTCCAGTGGAAGTGGTGGAGGCAGGTTCATTGGTATCATTTAAAAATAAATTGGATAGGCATATGGATGAGAAGGGAATGGAGGGTTATGGTATGAGTGCAGGCAGGTGGGACTAAGGGGGAAAAAAAATTTGTTCGGCACGGACTTGTAGGGCCGAGATGGCCTGTTTCCGTGCTGTAATTGTTATATGGTTATATGTTATATGGTTATCATATTGAATGGCGGTGCTGGCTTGAAGGGCCGAATGGCCTCTACTCCTGCACCTATTGTCTATGTTTCTATGAGTTTCTCCAGCATTTTGCATCTGACGTAAATCAGCATCTGCAGTTCATTTCCTACACATTTGGTTAGTGTTGGTGTGTGGGGATCGCTGGTCGGTGGTGACTCGGTGGGGAAGGAGGGCCTGTTTCCTGCGCTGAATCTCTAAACTGGAGACTAACGGGCCTGTCCCACTTAGGCGATTTTTTTAGGCAAGTACAGGCGACTAGTTTGTTGCCACAAGTTCCCCGGCAGTCGCCGGGAGTCGGCTCCCCAGTCGCGCAAAAAAGTCGCGGCGTCTTTCTGCCCCCTGTCCCACTGTGCGAGTTCATTCCAAGAGCTCTCCCGAGTTCAAAAAAAAAATCAAACTCGTGGTAAGCACGGAGAATGAACGTAGCGGGTACGTCGGAGCTCGGGGACGTCTCTTAGCGCTAACGGCAGGTACTCGGGAAGACTCGCTGACGGCGGGTAAAGCACGGGAAGACTCGTGAAGATTTTTCCGCATGTTGAAAAATGTCCACGAGAGCCCCGAGTACCGACGAGCGGCCATTACCGTAAATCTCCGAGTTCGAATCGGGGCAAACTCGGGGAGAACTGTTGGAATGAACTCATACCGTGGGATAGGGGCTTAAATATTCAGCATGTCGAAAAAATCTTCGCCGACAGTGGGTTTGAGGCCAATGAGAGTAGCTTGACTTCTCCTGACGTAGGTGCTGTTGTAAGTTGTCGCCAGGATGACGTAGGTTGTCGCTGGTTTTTCGGCGAGCTGCTGCGACTTTGACAGTCTAAAAAAAAAATCGGCAGGTGGGACAGGCCCATTATTTGGGGAATTACGGTAGCGGTTCTCAGCTGAACCACTGAAGTGGGTGATCACGGCTGTTGCAATCATACAGGTCTTTCCACTGCAGCAGGGCAATGATCTCATTCCCCATCTCATCCCGATAAAGAGATCTCATTGTGCTGGCCTCTCTGAGTGACATGTTGTTTCTGAATGT
Organism: Leucoraja erinaceus; assembly: GCF_028641065.1. Taxonomy (NCBI): domain Eukaryota; kingdom Metazoa; phylum Chordata; class Chondrichthyes; order Rajiformes; family Rajidae; genus Leucoraja; species Leucoraja erinaceus. The sequence continues at coordinate 30,145,124 of NC_073401.1, forward strand.
TATTTCTGCACCTCCCCATTAGTCTCCACCCATTTGAGTTGCAGGCGGTGTTTCGGAGATGTGTCCTCACCCCACCCCTGCCAGAGAAGAAGGTTTATCCAGAGGCCAACAGGGAGGAACTGCTTTACAGCGAAGGTAGACACCAAAAGCCGGAGTAACTCAGCGGGTCGGGCAGCATCTCAGGAGGGAAGGAAACAGGCATCGTTTCGGGTCGAAACCCCTCTTCGGTCTGAGAGTAACGGGCCTGTCCCACATAGGTGGGACACCGGTTCCTCACTCCCCTCCATTGAGTCTGTCCAAAGCAAGCGCTGTCTGCGGAGGGCGCTCAGCATCGCCAAGGACTGCTCTCACCCCAACCATGGACTGTTTACCATCCTACCATCCGGGAGGTGCTACAGGTCTCTCCGTTGCCGAACCAGCAGGTCGAGGAACAGCTTCTTCCCGGCGGCTGTCACTCTACTCAACAACGTACCTCGGTGACTGCCAATCACCACCCCCCCCCCCCCGGACACTTATTATTATTTATTCAAATCGTTTGCTATGTCGCTCTTCCAGGGAGATGCTAAATGCATTTCGTTGTCTCTGTACTGTACACTGACAATGACAATTAAAATTGAATCTGAATCTGAATCTGAGGTGATTTTTTTCGGCGACTGTCATAGTTGTAGCAGGTCACCGAAAAACCGTAGACTGGACCTCCCCCCCACAACAATGTCTACAACAACCTAACACCTAGTCGATGTCAAGCTCCAGCAAGCTACCGACAACAGGCGACTCATTTAGACGTCCACCTGCGACCACACTGACGGCAACCTACTTCCGCCCGCGACAAGCTAAGACGGTTCAGTCACGTGACTGTGTTTAATGTGGGGAGACTGGTGCACAGACAGCCACCCCACGGTCCTTGACAGATCTGGGTCAGGATCCAGTGGCATGGAGTCCAAGACGACCGGAGACCCTTTTCTGCTGCAGCCTTCATCCGCCTTCCCAGCCGTTGTGACGCTCCACTAAGGTCAGCCATCGTCCTCCGCCTGTTCCACCGTTGAGGTCTTGGTTGGATTGGCTCTTTGTCAGAGACCAGACCTCCCCCTCGACCTTACCGCCATGGGTGGCCCTACCAGGAGCGTAGACAGCTCCAGACGGCATCGCTCTCAGGATCTCAGGTCCACACAAGCTTCTCCACCACAACAAGGTGACAATCCACAGAGTAAAAAAGCTTTTCACGGTACATTGGTCCGGTGACAATAATCTAAACTAAACTAAACTAAACTAAACTAAACTAAACTAAACTAAACTAAATGAAACTAAAAGATAGACACAAATTGCTGGAGTTACTCAGCGGGACAGGCAGCATCTCTGGAGAGAAGATACCACCTTCCTCGCAGCCAACAATGGACCATTGTGGGCTCCACCTTGATCATCGTTGATTTCTCCTTTTGCACACCTTTCATTCATTTGTTTGATGCACTTTTCCACATCTCTCGCTTCCCTCTCCCCCTGAACCCTCGGTCCGTAGACGGGAGCCTCGACCTGTTTCCCTTCTCCCCGGAGATGCTGCCTGTCCCGCTGAGTTCCTCCAGCAATTCTTTGGGTGTGCCTGTTTCGGGAGCTTTTAAACTCGGAGTCACAGCAAACGGTTAAGTCCTTCCAAACACTCTTGCAAAGACCACATCTCTTGCGCAAAAGAGCCCTGATGCAGGAGGAATTTGATTAATAGCTAAGTGCTCAATCATGGAAGCAGTTTGTCACTAACCGAAGACAAATAAATATTACTTTTTTTTTTTAAATATATGGGGGGGAAAAAACTGAGAATTTACAAACCATCAACTAAATGAGCTGGAAATACGTACAATAAATCAGGAACAGCACTCCGAGCTGCCCGCAATGACTTACATCTTCCCATTTAGTCACTTTCCAAGTCAAACACTTTGCAGTCATGGTTTTCGAAAGTGGTTAAAGTGAGGCCTTGCTACAAAATACTGTTAATTGTGCAACTTGAGATTTCTTTCTTTCCTTAGGTCGTAGCTGACCATGGGTGTCTCCAGGGTTGGAGGATGCCTGTGCGTGACTTTGTTTAACGTGGGGAGACTGGTGCACAGACAGCCACCCCACGATCCTTGACAGATCTGGGTCAGGATCCAGTGGCGTGGAGTCCAAGACGACCTGAGACCCTTTTCTGCTGTAGCCTTCATCCGCCTTCCCAGCCGTTGTGACGTTAGCTCCACTAAGGTCAGCCATCGTCCTCCGACTGTTCCACCGTTGAGGTCTTGGTTGGATTGGCTCTTTGTCAGAGACCTCCCCCTCGACCTTACCGCCATGGGTGGCCCTACCAGGAGCGTAGATAGCTCCAGACGGCATCGCTCTCAGGATCTCAGGTCCACACAAGCTTCTCCACCACAACAAGGTGACAATCCACGGAGAAGATGTCCCAGAATGTAATTAACAATTCATACCCTTGCTAGTGTTGGAAGTGGGCGAGGGGTTTGAAAGGGAACTTGTACGTTTTGGTGAAGATTGATACAAAAAGCTTGAGTAGCTCAGCAGGACAGGCAGCATCACTGGAGAGAAGGAATGGGTGATGTTTCGGGTCAAGACCCTTGTTGGTGGTTTAGTTTAGAGACTCAGTGCAGAGAGGACCTTAACCCACCAATTCCCCCACGACCAGCGATCCCCGCACACTATCACTATCAATAGACAATAGACAATAGGTGCAGGAGTAGGCCATTCGGCCCTTCGAGCCTGCACCGCCATTCAAGATGATCATGGCTGATCATCCAACTCAGTATCCCATACCTGCCTTCTCTCCATACCCCCTGATCCCTTTAGCCACAAGGGCCACATCTAACTCCCTCTTAAATATAGCCAATAAACTGTGGCCTCAACTACCTTCTGTGGCAGAGAATTCCACAGATTCACCACTCTCTGTGTGAAAAATGTTTTTCTCATCTCGGTTCTAAAAGACTTCCCCCTTATCCTTAAACTGTGACCCCTTGTTGTGGACTTCCCCAACATCGGGAACAATCTTCCTGCATCTAGCCTGTCCAACCCCTTAAGAATTTTGTAAGTTTCTATAAGATCCCCCCTCAATCTTCTAAATTCTAGAGTACAAGCCGAGTCTATCCAGTCTTTCTTCGTATGAAAGTCCTGACATCCCATTTTGTGTCTATCTTCGGTCTAAACCGGCATCTGCAGTTCCTTCCTGCACACAAGTTGACTATAATGCCTGCAGACATGTTAATGCTCCAATTAAGTTACACGTTGAATCTGTTATACAATATTTCCATCAATATGCTCTTCCTTAAACAATGGAGACTTCACACAACGTGTCTCCTGTTAATTAAACCACTACAAGTTGGAATAATAACATGTTTTACCGGCAAGGTACATGTATGAAAATGTGGAACTATCCACACCCAGTATCTTGCCCCAGGCCAATTTTTTTTTTTTTGCCTGCCTGCCTGCCATAATTCATCTTTGTCAAATATTATGAATGTATAAACACATGATCTTGGCAGCGGCTCCTGAACCAGCAAGCTATCTTTCTGAGGAATTATATTCTCTTTAGACTTTACTTTAGGCTTTGGAGATCATAGAAACATAGAAACATAGAAAATAGGTGCAGGAGTAGGCCATTCGGCCCTTCGAGCCTGCACCGCCATTCGATATGATCATGGCTGATCATCCAACTCAGTATCCCATACCTGCCTTCTCTCCATACCCCCTGATCCCTTTAGCCACAAGGGCCACATCTAACTCCCTCTTAAATATAGCCAATGAACTGGCCTCAACTACCCTCTGTGGCAGAGAGTTCCAGAGATTTACCACTCTCTGTGTGAAAAATGTTTTTCTCATTTAAATCCTAAAAGATTTCCCCTTTATCCTTAAACTGTGACCCCTTGTCCTGGACTTCCCCAACATCGGGAACAATCTTCCTGCATCTAACCTGTCCACAACCCCTTAAGAATTTTGTAAGTTTCTATAAGATCCCCCCTCAATCTTCTAAATTCTAGGGAGTACAAGTCGAGTCTATCCAGTCTTTCTTCATATGAAAGTCCTGACATCCCAGGAATCAGTCTGGTGAACCCTCTCTGTACTCCCTCTATGGCAAGAATGTCTTTCCTCAGATTAGGAGACCAAAACTGTACGCAATACTACATGGTGTGGTCTCACCAAGACCTTGTACCAAGATCCATGGCCAAATGGGCCCTTCTGCCGACCGAGTCCATGCTGACCACCGATCACCCCTTTACTCTAGTACTATCCCACACACATTATGGACAAGTCACAATTATATCGAAGCCAATTTAACCAACAAACCCGTTCTCATTGGAGCATGGAAGGAAACCGGAGCATCCCGGGGAAAGCCTGGACTATCTTTAATCGGGCCTTAACTTGCACTAAAGTTGTTGTCTGCATCCTGCACTTGTCTCCATGGACAGCCTGATAGTAACCACGTATAGACCTTCCTCGGAGTATATAGCACGCAATGACAAAGCTTTTCCCTGTACCTCGCTACATGTGACAATAAACTAAACTAAACTAAACTAAATGAAACAAAAGTAAATGTTTTTTAACCTACGCTCAAAGATAGACACAATTTTTATTGGGTGGCGCAGCGGTAGAGTTACTGCCTCACAGCGCCAGAGACCCGGGTTCGATCCTGACTTCGGGTACTTGTCTGTACGGAGTTTGCACCTTCTCCCCGTGACCTGCATGGGTTTTCTCCGGGATCATCGGTTTCCTCCCACACTCCAAGGACGTGCAGGAGGTTTGTAGGTTAATTGGCTTCGGTGTAAATGTAAATTGTCCCTAGTGTGTGTGTGTGTGTGTGTGCAGGATAGTGTTAGCGTGCGGGGATCGCTGGTCGGCACGGGCTCGGTGGGCCGAAGGGCCTGTTTCCGCGCTGTGTCTCTAAACTAAACTAAAAATTGCTGGAGAAACTCAGCGGGTGAGGCAGCATCTATGGAGCGAAGTAAATAGGCAACGTTTCGGGCCGAAACCCAAAGGAAATAGGTAACGTTTCGGGCCGAAACTCGGAAGATGCTGGAAAATCGAAGGTAGACAAAAGTGCTGGAGAAACTCAGCGGGTGCAGCAGCATCTATGGAGCGAAGGAAATAGGCAACGTTTCGGGCCGAAACTCTTCCGAGTTTCGGCCCGAAACGTTACCTATTTCCTTTGGGTTTCAGCCCGAAACGTTGCCTATTTCCTTCGCTCCATAGATGCTGCTGCACCCGCTGAGTTTCTCCAGCAATTTTGTCTGCCTTCGATTTTCCAGCATCTGCAGTTCCTTCTTGAACATTTAAACTAAACTAAACTCAGGACGTGCAAACTCCGTACAGACAGCACCCGAGGCCAGGATCGAACCCGGGTCTCTGGCGCTGTGAGTCACGACTCTACCCGCTGCGCCAGCTTGCCGCCCTGGGGCAACTGGACAGTGAGGGAGGCAGTGTTGAAGGCAGAGCTAGAGGGGACATAAGCTTGCTCTGTGCAGAAACCCACACACACCAGCTACAGACGACTTGTTTAGGCTGCAGACAGGCGGCGGCTGGCTGTGTGGAAGGAGAGGGAACTGGAGATGGATGAGGATCAGCCATGGAGCATGTTCTCATGACAGCGCCCCTGATTAAATACACAAATACATCCTGCGTGTTTGTGGGAGCCCAGGGTTCCATTCCATTTATTTCTACAAACAAACTCAGCGTTTAACGATGCCTCGTGAAGCAGCAGAACAGGAAGGGCCTTTTCGAGGTGCCCTGGCAACGATAACATCTCAAAGACGTTCGGGCCGGCACGGTGGCGCAGCTGGTAGATTTGCTGCCGCACATGCGCCAGAGACAAGGGTTCGATACCGACCTCAGGTGCTGTCCGGGTGTGGATTTTGTACGTTCTCCCTGCGACTTCCGTGGGTTTTCTCCGGGTGCTCCGGTTTCCTCCGGCACTACGAAGAAGTGGAAGTTTGTGGGATGGACACACAATGCTGGAGTAACTCAGCGGGACAGGCAGCGTCTCTGGAGAGAAGGAGTGGGTGATGTTACAAAATTCTTAAGGGCTTGGACAGGCTAGATGCAGGAAGATTGTTCCCGATGTTAGGGAAGTCCAGGACAAGGGGTCACAGCCTTAAGGATAAAGGGGAAATCCTTTAAAACCGAGATGAGAAGAACTTTTTTTCACGCAGAGAGTGGTGAATCTCTGGAACTCTCTGCCACAGAGGGTAGTTGAGGCCAGTTCATTGGCTATATTTTCAGAGGGAGTTAGATGTGGCCCTTGTGGCTAAGGGGATCAGGGGGTATGGAGAGAAGGCAGGTACGGGATACTGAGTTGGATGATCAGCCATGATCATATTGAATGGCGGTGCAGGCTCGAAGGGGCCGAATGGCCTACTCCTGCACCTAATTTCTATGTTTCTATGTTTTGGGTCAAGACCCAGTAACTCAGCGGGACAGGCAGTGTCTCTTGAGAGCTTCATCCCCTTAGATGTCTCGTTTTCACGCCTTACCCTTCCTTATCTCTCGTGTGTCTCCCACTCAGCTGACTCTCAGCCTGAAGAAGTGACTCGGCCCCGAAACTTCACCCATTCCTTCTCTCCAGAGATGATGCCTGTCCCGCTGAGTTACTGGGTCTCGACCCAAAACGTCACCCATTCCCAGTAACTCAGCGGGACAGGCAGCGTCTCTGGAGAGAAGGAATGTGTGACGTTTTTGGGGCCGAGTCCCTTCTGCAGACTGGGGGTCAGCTGGGAGGGAGACACACGAGAGATAAGGAAGGGTAAGGCGTGAAAAGGGGACATCAAAGGGGATGAAGCTCGAGGAAAATGCGGAATGGATCATTGTTAGCGAGAAGGGCACAACAAAGTATTTAATCAGTCAGACTGGTGAAAGAACTGAGATGGGGAGAGGTGGAGAGAGGTGGAGAATTATTTGAACTAGGTTTGTCGGTGAACTGTCTTGTAAATTGTAACTTGTCCCTAGTGTGTAGGATATTGCTAATGTACGGGGTGATCACTGATTGGTGCGGACTTGGGCCGAAGGGCCTGTTTCCGTGCTGTATCTCTAAACCAAACTACATTTCCAGTTAGATCGTTCGTGACTACAACTATCTCCTGGGATTCTGAGCAAAAGGTGAAGTGCTGGAGGAACTCAGCGCATCAGTCAGCATCTGCGGTAGAACTGGGAGACACAAGGGACAAGCAACGTGGAAAGAATAAGGGAGTTTTGTTTAATTTAGAGATACAGCGCGGAAACAGGCCCTTCGGCCCACCGGGTCCGTGCCGGCTAGCGATCCCCGCACAGTAACAGTATCTGACACCCACTAGGGACAATGTTTACATTTACCAAGCCAGTTAACTTACAAACCTGTACGTCTTTGGAGTGTGGGAGGAAACCGGAGCACCCGGAGAAAACCCACACAGGTCACGGGGAGAACGTGCAAACTACACACACACACACACACACACACACTCACACACACGCACACACACACACACACACACGTCCACTCACACACACGCACACGCACACACGCACGCACACGCACGCACACACACACACAGACACACTAACACACACACACACACACACACACACACACACAACAACACACACACACACACACACGCAGACTAAGGGTACTAACTGTGTGGGTGGGAGGTGTACAGAAGGCAGTGCAGAGCCAGCGGATCAGACTGACCCTGACCTCCATCAATGTGATCAACACGCTGGTCTTATTGTGCTGGCGTTTGCCCACCACGATGAAGAAAGGGGGAATCAGAGCCTTAATCACGGGATTAATCCCGCAATAATCCCCGTGCACTGTGTGCGAGGGTGATATGAAGGCTGGGTACAGCTGCCTGCGTGCAGCTATGGTTGCAGCTGGCTGCAACATTGCACCTGTGTGAACTCAGAGTCAGCGGCAGACACAAGCCCAAGGAGCCTCGCGTCTAATCTACAAGTTAAATATTTGTCCAAGTGTTGTAGGATTTGTCCCGACGCACCTCCCAGACACCTCCGTAGACCGAACTGTCCAAAGCAGGGGGTACAGATTGCTGGAGTAACTGAGCGGGTCAGGCAGCATCTCTGGAGAACATGGATAGGTGGCAGACACAAAGTGCCGGAGTAACTCAGTGGCACAGGCAGCATCTTAGTTTAAGAAGTGTAGGAAAGAACTGCAGACGGTGGTTTAAATCAAAGGTAGACACAATAGACAATAGGTGCAGGAGGAGGCCATTCGGCCCTTCGAGCCAGCACCGCCATTCAATGTGATCATGGCTGATCGTCCCCAATCAGTACCCCGTTCCCGCCTTCTCCCCATATCCCCTGACTCCGCTATCTTTAAGAGCCCTATCTAGCTCTCTCTTGAACCGGCCTCTGAGGCAGAGAATTCCACAGACTCACCACTCTCTGTGAGAAAAAGTGTTTCCTCGTCTCCGTTCTAAATGGCTTACCCCTTATTCTTAAACTGTGGCCCCTGGTTCTGGACTCCCCCCAACATCGGGAAAATGTTTCCTGCCTCTAGTGTGTCCAAACCCTTAACAATCTTATGTGTTTCAATAAGATCCCCTCTCATCCTTCTAAACTCCAGAGTGTACAAGCCCAGCCGCTCCATTCTCTCAGCATATGACAGTCCCGCCATCCCGGGAATTAACCTGGTGAACCTACGCTGCACTCCCTCAATAGCAAGAATATCCTTCCTCAAATTAGGGGACCAAAACTGCACACAATACTCCAGGTGTGGTCTCACTAGGGCCCTGTACAACTGCAGAAGGACCTCTTTGCCCCTGTACTCAACTCCTCTTGTTATGAAGGCCAACATGCCATTTGCTTTCTTCACTGCCTGCTGTACCTGCATGCTTACTTTCTTACGGAGACATAGAGTCGAACCACACGGAAACAGGTTCTTCGGCCCATCTTGCCCATACCAACCAAGGTGCCCCATCTACTCTAGTCCCACCTAACTGCTTTTGGCCCATATCCCTCTAGAACGTTGCTATCGATGTTTTGGTGCTGGTGTTCGATATTGCCATGTGTACCAAGACATATTGCTCGCTAGCCACTCAAGCCACCCCACTAGGGCTGAGTGACCAACAGCAAATCACAGACACGTCTCTGAAGAAATGGAGCGCTTCTGTCTGAAGAAAATCTCGCCCCTGCGTCCAGGAGCAGCGGAAAAGACTGCAAAAGGTCGTGACCATGACCGGCTCTGACCTCCTCCAACATCGAAGGGATCTATCGCAGTCGCTGCCTCAAAAAAAGACAGCCAACATCATCAAAGACCTGGCCACACACTCATCTCACCATTGCCATCGGGAGGAAGGTTCAGGAGCTTGAAAACTGTAACGTGGGGTTCAGGAACAGCTACTTCCCCACAACCATCAAGCTATTAAACACAACAACCTACAAATAAGCTCTCAACTACAACAGCCTATTAATATTATTGCACTATATTTGTTTATTTATTGAGTATGTGTGCGTGTGTATCACATACCCAGAGGAAACAAAAAAACGTTGCTCAACCAGTGTCCATTCAGTGTGCAGTAAAAAAATAAATAGAAATAAAAGTACATATCATGAACAAATTAAACGCTCTACTCTCTACTAAACATCAACAGGCGTTCCGATCGTCAGCGGCACGACAGTGGCTCTGCTGCAGTGTGTCCAGGTTGGTGGTTGGTGCGCGATACTTTGGCAGGGGGCAAAGTCCGTCTATCCGTCTTATAGCCTGCGGGAAGAAGCTGAGGAGCATCCTGCTGGTTTTGCAGCTAATGCTCCTGTAGCTCTTCCCAGATGGCAGGATGGAGAATATGTGATGCGATGGGTGGTAAGGGTCTTTGATGATGGAGATGGCTCTGCTGATACATCTCTTCCTGTATATGTCCAGCAGGAAAGGGAGTGGAGCACCAATAATCCTGCTGGCGGTCTTCACAATCCTGTCTAGTTGGTGCCGTTCGTACGCCTTGCAGCTCCCGAACCAGGAAGTGATGCCGTAGGTCAATGTGCTCTCGATTGTCCCCCTATAAAAAGTTCGTAGGTGTGTAGTGGGGAGACCTGCTTTACGTAGTCTTCGGAGAGGGTGTAGTCGCTGCTGGGCTCTCTTGACCAGTGCTGTGGTGTTGGTCGTGGACGTCAGGTCATCTGACAGGTGGAGTCCTAGGAACTTCATGCTGCTGACCCTTTCCACATCAGCTCCACCGATGTGCAGAGGTGTATGGTGTTGTTTCCCCGCCCTCCTGAAGTCAACCACCATCTCCTTAGTTATTACGTTTACATATTCAGTTGTGCTGCAGCAATCAAGAATTTCATTGTCCTATCTGGGACACATGGCAATAAAACTCTCTTGACTCTTGGTGTGGAGTCAGGGGTGAGGTATGTGCTCCCCCACCATGGATAGCAATAGCAGTATGGGCGACTTCAGGTGGCGCAGCGGCAGAGGTAAAATTGTAATTTGGGTAAACAGTATTAAATGTTTGTTTAGCCTCCGAGAATGTCGGACGGATTTATTTTGCACCGTTCCTGCGTTGTATATATATATTTACTTGAATAAAATCTATTTAAAAATAATAATAGAGTTGTCATCTCACAGCGTCAGAGACCCAGGTTCGATCCTGACTGCGGGTGCTGTCTGTACGGAGTTTGCACGTTCCTCCCCGTGACCTGTGTGGGTTTTCCCCGGCTGCTACCGGTTTCCTCCCACACCCTAAACCCGTACATGTGGGTAGGCTTAGGTTAATTGGCTTTGGAAATTGTCCCCAGAGTGTGGGATAGAACTAGTGTATGGTGACGTTGCGGACTAGTTGGGCCGAAGGGCCTGTTTCCACCCTGTATCTCGAAAACTAAAACTCAAGCTAATTGGCTTTGGTAAAATTGTAAATCGGCCCTAGAATGGAATAGAATAGAATAGAATGCCTTTTATTGTCTTTCAAACAGACACGGTTAGAACGAAATCTCATTCCTACAGTCAATGTAACATGACATTACACAAAAAAAAACAAGACACACACTTAACACAATTTACACAGACATCCATCACAGTCAATCTCCAAAACCTTCTCACTGCGATGGATGCTTGTGCAAATTAGTGTGTAAGTTGGCACTAGTGTGCGAATGGAGGCAATAATGCTGGAGAAACTCAGCGGTTGAGGCAGCGTCTATGGAGCGAAGGAATAGGTGACGTTTCGGGTCAAAACTCTGAAGGAATAGGTGACGTTTCGGGTCGAGACCCTTACGGGTCTCGACCCGAAACGTCACCTATTCCTTCGCTCCATAGACGCTGCCTCGCCCGCTGAGTTTCTCCAGCATTTTTGTCTACCTTCGATTCTTCCAGCATCTGCAGTTCCTTCTTAAACGCCAGTGTACGGATGATCGCTGGACTCGGTGGGTGGAAAGGTGCCAGTTTCTGCTCTGTTTCTCCACCGTCTAAGGACTTTTAATCTCACAACGACTCTCCTTCTGTTCCACCGCCAAATCCACTGATATCGTGCGCTGATCACGTTCACGCCACCTGCTTGAAACCCAAGACCAGTGTGTTTTATGTGTGTGGCGAGTGTGAGAATCTGGCAGCCGCAGAGCACGGCGTTCCAACTGATACTGCCCGCTACATATCCATCTCCACAGCGTTGAACGATGCGGCAAATGCAATCTGGCGGGCCCCCTGGAAACGGGCTGTAAATCAGTCCACCCGCCACCCAAATGGTGAAATACTAGTCGTAGACAACAGACAGCGTGGAAACAGGCCATTCGGCCCAACTATTACTAGCAAGGGTCCACGTTGAAAACAAAACATTGGCTCGGACACCGGTTAGAATGTGTGTTTAGAGTCATTTCCTGCCCTTTTTTTTGAGCAAAATGCAATAGATATATATTATAAATATTTAAAAAAAAAACAATATAATATGGATTTAGTTTAAATGTCAACATGTTGACTGAACCAAACTACTCTGAAGAAGGGTTTCGGCCCGAAACGCTGCCTATTTCCTTCGATCCATAGATGCTGCTGCACCCGCTGAGTTTCTCCAGCGTTTTGTCTACCTATTACTAATAAGGGGTAGGCCCTTTCGGACTGAGATGCACTTCGGTATACGTGACAATAAACTAAACTGAACTCAAAGCAAAGGGCGCTCAAACTGAGACGGACTTTGGAATCCGTGGCGGACTGGGTCTAAAAATATTGGTTGGCAGGAGACAAAGGGGGCCAGTTCATCAGGGGCCCATTTGCCATCGGGCAAGCTGACACCCTGGTTGGAATCGTTAGGTGTGGGGCAGGCCAGACTGTGGCATCAAATAGAAACATATAACATCCTTAAAGGATGGGACAGGCTAGAGGCCGGAAATATGTTCCCGATGTTGGGGGAGTCCAGAACCAGGGAATCACACAGTTTAAGAATAAGCCATTTAGGGCTGAGATGAGGAAACACTTTTCCACCCAGAGAGTTGTGAATCTGTGGAATTCTCTGCCACAGAGGGCAGTGGAGGCCGATTCACTGGATGTTTTCAAGGGAGAGTTAGATTTAGCACTCAGGGCTAACAGAATCAAGGGATATGGGGAGAAAGCAGGAACGGGGTACTGATCATCCATGATCATATTGAATGGCGGTGCTGGCTCGAAGGGCCTACTCCTGCACCTATTTTCTATGTTTCTAACTAGATTCTTGATTAGTTTGGGTGTCAGGGATTATGGGGTGAAGGCAGGAGAATGGGGTTGGGAGACAGATTGAATGGCAAAGTAGACTTGATGGGCCGAATGGCCTAATTCTGCTCCTATCATTTATTATCCTATGAATTTGCCCAGGCTGACCAACATGCCCCATCTACATCAGTTCCACCTGCCTACATTTAGAAACATAGAAACATAGAAAATAGGTGCAGGAGTTGAGGCCATTCGGCCCTTCGAGCCTGCACCGCCATTCAATATGATCATGGCTGATCATCCAACTCAGTATCCCGTACCTGCCTTCTCTCCATACCCTCTGATCCCCTTAACCACAAGGGCCACATCTAACTCCCTCTTAAATATAGCCAATGAACTGGCCTCGACTACCCTCTGTGGCAGAGAGTTCCAGAGATTCACCACTCTCTGTGTGGAAAAAGGTTCTTCTCATCTCGGTTTTAAAGGATTTCCCCCTTATCCTTAAGCTGTGACCCCTTGTCCTGGACTTCCCCAACATCGGGAACAATCTTCATGCATCTAGCCTGTCCAACCCCTTAAGAATTTTGTAAGTTTCTCTAAGATCCCCCCTCAATCTTCTAAATTCTAGCGAGTACAAGCCGAGTCTATCCAGTCTTTCTTCAACCTCCCTTCCATCAACTCCATCTCCCAGGCCAGCAGCATAATCAAGGACCAGTCTCACCCCCGGCCATTCCCTCTTCTCACCCTCTCCCATCGGGCAAGAGGTACAGAAGTTTGAAAACGCACACCTCCAGATTCGGAGACAGTTTCTTCCCAGCTGTTATCAGGCAACTGAACCATCCTACCAACAACTAGAGAGCGGTCCTGAGCTGGATAAACTCAGCGGGTCAGGCAGCATCTCTGGAGAAGATGGATAGATGATGTCTCGGATCAGGATCCTTCTTCAGATCTTTGGTTCGAAGACTAAAATAGACACAAAATGCTGGAGTAACTCAGCGGGACAGGCAGCATCTCTGGGGAGAAGGAATGGGTGACGTTTCGGGTCGAGACCCTTCCTCAGACTGGTTTGAAGACCTTCAGTCTTTTGTCTGAAGAAGGGTCTGGACCCTAAAACGTCACCTACCCACGTTCTCCAGAGATGCTGCCTGACCCGCTGCGTTACTCCAGTACTCTGTGTCTATCTTTTATAGACAAGCATCTGCTGCTGCCTTGTTGATGAACTGATGGGTGACATTTCGGGTCGGGACCCTCCTTCAGAAACACAGGATTATAACCGCACTGTACTCATAAAGCATTAGTCAGTGATTCTCCCAGATGAAAAATCAGGGGACATTTGTTTTTTTAAGGAACAGCAATAATTTGTGCAGGAAGGAACTGCAGATGCTGGTTTAAATCGAAGATAGACACAAAAATGCTGTAGTAACTCAGCGGGACAGGCAGCGTCTCTGGAGCGAAGGAACAGACAATAGGCAATAGGCAATAGGTGCAGGAGTAGGCCATTCGGCCCTTCGAGCCAGCACCGCCATTCAATGTGATCATGGCTGATCATCTCCTGCCTTCTTCCCATATCCGCTATTTTTAAGAGCCCTATCTAGCTCTCTTTTTGAAAGCATCCACAGAACCCGCCTCTGGGGCAAAATATTTCACAGATTCACCGCTCTCTGTGAGAAAAAGTGTTCCCTCGTCTCCATTCTAAATGACTTACTCCTTATTCTTAAATGGGTGACGTTTTTCGGGTCGAGACCCTTCTTCAGACTGAGAGTCGGGGGAATCGGATGGTACAGAGATAAAATGTAGTCGGAGACAGTAAGACTGGTCGGGGGGGAGAACTAAATGTGCCCTTGCTCTGACTGATGGAGGTTGCCTCCACAGGCAAAGGTAACCGTGGCGTTGCCGGGCAGATTTGAACCTTGCCAACCCGCTTGCCTCTCTGGGTGGTCCTGAAATCTCCCAGTCTCCCAGACTGCTCATTACAGGTGGCTGACATACTCAACTGGAGTCTAAGCCTTGCTCCACCACGCTGGGAGAAATGAATTTCTCCAGCAGACCAAGGCATATCATGTTCTTTAAACATTCCAACCGGTCCCGATGACTTGGAGAGGCATTCCCATGCAGGCACTTATTATTTTAGACCATTTTAATAGTTATTTATTTAATTGTGTATGAGTGGCATTTGTCACGCTCCGCCTATTCTGCTGCCAAGCAAGCATTACTTGAGCATGTGAAAACAGTCCCCGAAATAAATCAGCTGCAAGAATCTACCCTTGACTTTTCTGTGTGTGTGTTTATTTCTCTCCTATCTCTGCCTGTGTTCGGCTGAGATGTCGGAGAGTGGATTGTTTGAGTCATAGAGTGATACGGCATAGAAACATAGAAACATAGAAATTAGGTGCAGGAGTAAAGGCCATACGGCCCTTCGAGCCTGCACCGCCATTCAATATGATCATGGCTGATCATCCAACTCAGTATCCTGTACCCAGCTCTCCATACCCCCTGATCCCTTAGCCACAAGGGCCACATCTAACTCCCTCTTAAATATAGCCAATGAACTGGCCTCAACTACCCTCTGTGGCAGAGAGTTCCAGAGATTCACCACTCTCTGTGTGAAAAAAGTTCTTCTCATCTCGGTTTTAAAAGGATTTCCCCTTTATCCTTAAGCTGTGACCCTTGTCCTTGACTTCCCTAACATCGGGAACAATCTTCCTGCATCTAGCCTGTCCAACCCCTTAAGAATTTTGTAAGTTTCTATAAGATCCCCTCTCAATCTTCTAAATTCTAGAGAGTATAAACCAAGTCTATCCAGTCTTTCTTCATAAGACAGTCCTGACATCCCAGGAATCAGTCTGGTGAACCGTCTCTGCACTCCCTCTATGGCAATAATGTCCTTCCTCAGATTTGGAGACCAAAACTGTACGCAATACTCCAGGTGTGGTCTCACCAAGACCCTGTACAACTGCAGTAGAACCTCCCTGCTCCTATACTCAAATCCTTTTGCAATGAAAGCTAACATACCATTCGCTTTCTTTACTGCCTGCTGCACCTGCATGCCTACCTTCAATGACTGGTGTACCATGACACCCAGGTCTCGCTGCATCTCCCCCTTTCCCAATCGGCCACCATTTAGATAATAGTCTGCTTTCCCGTTTTTGCCACCAAAATGGATAGCCTCACATTTATCCACATTATACTGCACATTATACGGCGTGGAAACAGATTCCTTCGGCCCAACCTGCCCATCGTATCCCAGCTACACTAGTCCCACCTGCCCGCGTTTGGTCCATATTTCCTCCCGACCCGTCCGATCCATGTACCCGTCTAATGGGCCTGTCCCGCTTGCGTGACATGTCGAAACTCCAGCGGCGACCAGAAAGACGCTACGGATCTTTGGGCGACTGAGGAGATGACTCACGCCCGTACAGGCGGCAACACCCTGGTGACCATGTGGTGGAATGAAGCCTGTAGGTCGTGAATACTTGCCCACAGAGTTGTTCCTAGAGACAAAATGCTGGAGTAACTCAGCGGGACAGGCACGCACTCTGGGTGGAAGGGAAAGGTGACGTTTCGGGTCGAGACCCTTCTTCAGACTGAAGGAGTATGTAAACCAGCATCTGCAGTTCCTCCCTGTAGACCTCTCCTCTAATGTGTGCTGACATCATCTTTTTCACATCACAAATTAGAACTTGATCAGCCAGAGCTGAACACACTTAGTTTAGTTTAGTTTAGTTTAGAGATACAGCGCGGTTCAGCGCTGCCCAGCGATCCTCTGCTCATCAACATGATCCTATACCTACTAGGGACAATTTTTACATTTACCGAGCCAATTAACCTACAAACCTTCGGAGTGCGGGAGGAAGCTGAAGATCTCGGAGAAAACCCACGCAGGTCACGAGGAGAACGTACAAACTCCGTACAGACAGCGCCCGTAGTCGGGATCGAACCCGGGTCTCCGGCGCTGCAGTTCACTGTAATAGCCCTGTCCCACTGTACGAGTTCATTCCAAGAGCTCTCCTGAGTTTAAAAAAAAAAAATCAAACTCGTGGTAAGCACGGAGAATGAACGTAGCGGGTGCGTCGGAGCTCGGGGACGTCTCTTAGCGGCTCGTAGAGCTAACGGCAGGTACTCGGGAAATGCGGTAAGCTCGTGAAGACTGAACGTAGCGGATGCGTCAGAGCTCGGGGACGTCTCTTAGCGCTGACGGCAGGTACTCGGGAAGACTCGCTAACGGCAGGTAAAGCACGGGAAGACTCGTGACGATATTTCAACGTTGAAAAATGTCCACGAGAGCCCCGAGTACCGACCCGTAAATCTCCGAGTTCGAATCAGGGTAAACTCGGGGAGAGCTCTTGGAATGAACTCGTACCGTGGGACAGGGGGTTTAAGGCAGCAACTCTACCGCTGCATCATCTGCATACAACGGCGTCTTGCAGCATCTATGGAGCGAAGGAAATAGGCAACAAAAGTGCTGGAGAAACTCAGCGTGTGCGGAAATAGGCAACGTTTCGGCCCGAAACCCAATTGTCCCCGGTGTGTGTACGATAGTGTTAGTGCGCGTGGATCGCTGGTCGGCGCGGACTCGGCGGGCCGAAGGGCCTGTTTCCGTGCTGTATCTCCAAACTAAACTGAAGGTGATCTCCGAAGGTAGACAAAAGTGCTGGAGAAACTCAGCGGGTGCAGCAGCATCTATGGAGCGAAGGAAATAGGCAACGTTTCGGGCTGAAACCCTTCTTCAGATAGATTCTTGATTAGTACGGGTGTCAGGGGTTATGGGGAGAAGGCAGGGGATTGGAGTTGAGAGGGGAAGATAGATCAACCATCATTGGATGGTGGGGTAGATTTGATGGGCCGAATGGCCTAATTCAGCTCCTATCACGTATGAATTTATGAACTAATGACTAAGCTGTGGACAGGAAACCCAAAAGGAAATAGGCAACGTTTCGGGGCCGAAACCCTATTTCCTTCGCTCCATAGATGCTGCCGCACCCGCTGAGTTTCTCCAGCACTTTTGTCTACCTTCGATTTTCCAGCATCTGCAGTTCCTTCTTGAACCTCCTATACACGGTAAATGGCTCGACTGTAATCATGTGTTGTCTTACCCCTGGCTGGATAGCAGGCAACAAAGGTTTTCCACTGTCCCCTCAGTACACCTGACAATAAACTAAACTGGTAAAACTGCTCCATATTCTGTTCTCTGTGCATATCAGAGCGTCACCATAGCAAGTGCAGATTTGTTCAGATTTATTGGCCCTGACATATTTCCCAACTTGCATTGGGTGCCAGCAACCGCCCCCACATTACCACGGAAAACCATTAAAATAATTACACTGAGACAAAAAAAAACAGTGTCTGGGTGGATGATTCCTGTATTTCCCTGCAGGCCTGCAAGTTTCCCGACATTTCGAAGGCACCAGCATTCACTGCTCGCAACCGCAGGCAAGAAAGGTGAAGGGCAAAAGATTTCATAGGAATCTGAGGGGTAGGGTTTTCACACAGAGGGTGGTGGGTGTATGGAACGAGCTGCCGGAGGAGGTAGTTGAGGCTTGGACTATCCCAACATTTAAGAGACAGTTAGACAGGTACATGGATGGATAGGGCAGGTTTGGAAGGATATGGACCAAGCATAGGCAGGTGGGACTAGTGTAGCTGGGACATGTTGGCCGGCGTGGGCAAGTTGGGCCGAAGGGCCTGTTTCCACGTTGTGTCACTCAGTGACTCTAAAGGATATATTATTATGTGTAGGAAGGAACTGCAGATGCTGGTTTGCACTGAAGATAGACGCAAAATGCTGGAGTAACTCAGCGGGGACAGGCAGCATCTCTGGAGAGAAAGAATAGGTGACGATTCGGGTCGAGACCTGTCTTGACCAGAAACATCACCCATTCCTTTCCCCCAGAGATGCTACCTGACCTGCAGAGATATTCCAGAGTTTGATGTGTATCTTTGGTTTAAACCATCTGCAGATTAGCAGGCAACTGAACCATCTATTTTTGCTGTTGAGGGAGAGCAGCGTAGGTTTACAAGGTTAATTCCCGGGATGGCGGGACTGTCATGTGCTGAGAGAATGGAGCGGCTGGGCTTGTACACTCTGGAGTTTAGAAGGATGAAAGGAGATCATATTGAATCATATAAGGTATGGACACGCTAGAGGCAGGAAACATGTTCCCGATGTTGGGGGAGTCCAGAACCAGGGGCCACAGTTTAAGAATAAGGGGTAAGCCATTTAGAACGGAGACGAGGAAAACACTTTTCACCCAGAGAGTTGTGAGTCTGTGGAATTCTCTGGGTCCTGCCTTCTCCCCCTATCCCTTGACTCCGCTATCTTTAAGAGGTCTATCTAACTCTCTCTTGAAAGCATCCAGAGAACCGGCCTCCACCGCCTTCTGAGGCAGTGAATTCCACAGACTCACAACTCTGTGTGTGAAAAAGTATTTCCTCATCTCCGATCTAAATGGCTTACCCCATTGATCAGTCTGAAGAAGGGTCTCGACCCGAAACGTCACCCATTCCTGTCTCTCCAGAGATGCTCCCTGTCCCGCTGAGTTACTCCAGCACTTTGTTTCAAGAAGGAACTGCAGATGCTGGAAAATCGAAGGTAGACAAAAATGCTGGAGAAACTCAGCGGGTGCAGCAGCATCCATGGAGCGAAGGAAATAGGCAACTTTTCGGGCCGAAACCTTTCTGGAAATAGGCAACGTTTCATGGTCGAAACCCTTCCTGAAATAGGCAACGTTTCAGGCCGAAACCCTTCCTGAAATAGGCAACGTTTCGGGCCGAAACCCTTCTGGAAATAGGCAACGTCTCGGGCCGAAACCCGGAAGGGTTTCGCCCCGAAACGTTGCCTATTTCCTTCGTTCCATAGATGCTGCTGCACCCGCTGAGTTTCTCCAGCATTTTTGTCTACTCCAGCACTTCATACTGTATCTTTAAGGAGATATTACTAGCTACATTGAGTCCATTGATTGACAAATTCCTTTCTTATTTAGCATGAAACACTTCGATGTACAGCATTCACTTCCACCAAGAAAATATTGCAACACAATTTAGCAGAGTATTGCTACATTACCATTAGTACTTCAGTTTATATGGAGGTTTTAAAGTAACGTTGATGTCCCTAGGCGATGCATCGGAGTCAACAATAATTGGTGCTCAACCACGGAGGGAGATGTTGGGACAGGCGGCCTGAGGGCTGGTAAAATAGGAAGGGTTTTAAGGAGTGCCTTGAAAGAGAGGTGGAGTGTTGTGTAATGGTTAAGGAAATTCCCGACAAGGTTAAAAGTGCAGCACGGTGGAGCAGCGGGTAGAGCTGCTGCCTCACAGCGATGGAGACCTTGGTTCATAGAAAATAGGTGCAGGAGTAGAGGCCATTCAGCCCTTCGAGCCTGCACCGCCATTCAATATGATCATGGCTGATCATCCAATTCAGTATCCTGTTCTGTTCCTGCCTTCTCTCCATACCCCCTGATCCCTTTAGCCACAAGGGCCACATCTAACTCCCTCTTAAATATAGCCAATGAACTGTGTGGCCTCAACTACCTTCTGCGGCAGAGAATTCCACAGATTCACCACTCTCTGTGTGAAAAAGGTTTTCCTCATCTCGGTCCAAAAAGATTTCCCCCTTATCCTTAAACTGTGTGACCCCTTGTTCTGGACTTCCCCAACATCGGGAACAATCTTCCTGCATCCAGCCTGTCCACAACCCCTTAAGAATTTTGTAAGTTTCTATAAGATCCCCCCCTCAATCTTCTAAATTCTAGCGAGTACAAGCCGAGTCTATCCAGTCTTTCTTCATATGAAAGTCCTGACATCCCAGGAATCAGTCTGGTGAACCTTCTCTGTACTCCCTCTATGGCAAGAATGTCTTTCCTCAGATTAGGAGACCAAAACTGTACACAATACTCCAGGTGTGGTCCCACCAAATTGTGGTACAACTGCAGTTCGATCCAAAGACGTGCAGGTTTGTAGGTCAATTGACTTGGTATAAGTGTAAAATGTCTAAAAAAATGGGTGTCGGACGGTGCAAGTGTGCGGGGATCGCTGGTCAGTGCGGACTCAGTGGGCCAAAGGGCCTTTTCCGCTCTATATCTGTGGACTATACTATACGAAATTAAAACTTCTCCGCATTTATACCACCAAGTCAAGTCAAGTCAAGTCAAGTTTATTTGTCACATACACATACGAGATATGCAGTGAAATGAAAAGTGGCAATGCTCGCGGACTCTGTGCAAAAAGACAAACAAACAAACTACAAACAGAATGGAACAGGATCACATATTCTTTTACATATTAAATATTGTGGGCAGAAGGGAAAAGGGGAAAAAAATCAGAATTTTTAAAACATTTTAATGGTTCAGTAAAGTTAGTTGCTGGTGAGATCGGAGTTTACAGTCCGAATGGCCTCTGGGAAGAAACTCCTTCTCATCCCCTCCGTTCTCACAGCATGGCAACGGAGGCGTTTGCCTGACCGTATCAGCTGGAACAGTCCGTTGCAGGGGTGGAAGGGGTCTCCCATGATTTTATTGGCTCTGGAAGTGACAATGGTCTGCAGTTAATAGGAAACGGCGGTTCAATGATTTTTTAAAAACCCCAAATTAGATTTATTCATGTATTTACAAGACTCTTTTCACCAGAGGGTGGTGAATCTGTGGGATTCATTGCCGCAGAAGGCTGTGGAGGCAAAGTCAGTGGATATATTAAAGGCAGAGATAGATAGATTCTTGATTAGTGCAGGTGTCAGAGATTTATGGGGAGAAGGCAGGAGAATGGGGTTCGGAGGGAGAGATAAATCAGCATGATTGAATGGCGGAGTAGACTTGATGGGCTGAATGGCCTAATTCTGCTCCTATCACTTATCACTTACTATTTACAATACAAAATTATTCTAAGCAAACCCACCACCACACACAAACCAAGTAAAACAAATGTTCCTCAAAAAGCTAAAGGGCCTGTCCCACTTTGCGATGTTTGTGGTGCCTGCGAATGTCAGCGACTGACGTCCTAAAGAATTCAGCCTGAAGAAGGGTTTCGGCCCGAAATGTTGCCTACTTCCTTCGCTCCATCGATGCTGCCTCACCCGCTGAGTTTCTCCAGCATTTTTGTCGACCTAAAAACCGTCAAGTTGTACGACTCTCCGCGCAACCGTGACGTCAAGCCGCGACACTCAGCGCCACCCGCCTTCACAACACGAGAAGTGTAATAATCACATTGGGTATGAACTTATCTACAATAAATCTAAGGACCAATAACTTTTTAAGAAATAAATTGTTTATTTAACGTCAGCGTCACTGCGCGACACTCGCCGGACAGCGAACGCCAGCGTGTGTCAGGGCGCACGGCATGATCAGACACCCCAGGTGTCGCCTGAAGATTTTAAACATTCCAAAATACAGGGGCGGTAGGGAGACACCATGCGTCATTGCGTGCGTCACCCGGCGTCACGCCCCGCGTCACGCCCTCACGCCCCGCGTCACGCCCCGACCACGCCGCGACAACCGCTTTTCAGGCTGTCACCAAAAATGTCGCCCAAGTGGGACAGGCCCATAATTCTCCATCCTTGTCAACGATGATCCCCCCCCCCCCCCCCCCCCCCCCCTCCCCCGCTCCCCACAGAGGTCCCGGAAACCCCCCAGAGCGCCCGTGGGCAGCGCGGACCTAACCCCGGACAAGCGGGCAGGCGGCCAGTCCAGCTTTGGCGGCGGTGCCTAACGCAAACCGCTGGGACACTCTGAGCAACGATGTTCTGTGCGCATATCCTGCCTCTGAACTCAGCCATCGCCCCCTCGCTCGCTGTGAGTAATGACTCTCCACACTCCACCGAGACGTTGGGAAAAGATTGGAGTTTGTTTTGTCAGAAAAATAAAATAAATGTGGGAACCCATCGGTTAGAACGGCTCGTTAATGTCAGTCACATTTTACGGTGGTGAAACTATTTACAAACCTTCAAACTTTATTATTCTAGCAGTAAATATTTTACCTTCGTCCCAGACCCAATTTTGCCCTTTTTTTGGTTTTCCCATGAAAACCATGGGTCGTGTTTATAACTGTAGGGGTCAGGGGCCAAACACTGTTGTGTCTGAATACCTCAGGCCCATGCTTCATCTCCCTGTCAGTTTGCTGCTAGGCCCGGACAAGATGGCGGGCAGTCGAGGGTTTTGCCCCGAGTGGACCGCCTGCCACTCTAACGGGCCTAGGTACGTACACGCGTGTCCCTGGAGAGGTAGCACGCACACGCGGTGCCCGTGATCGCTGGTCGCCGGGGGGGGGGGGGGGGGGGGGGGGGGGGAGTGTAGATAAAGTCAATATACTAGACTAATAGACTGGAAAATCGGTGCAGGAGTAGGCCATTTGGCCCTTCGAACCATTCAGTGTGATCATGGCTGATCATCCCCAATCAGTACCCCGTTCCTGCCTTCTCCCCATATGTCTCCGCTGTCTTTAAGAGCCCTATCTAGCTCTCTCTCTCCTTTTTGTTTTCACATAGGCAGACATTTATTTGAATTAATTGTTTATCTAAAACAAAATGGGAATGTAGGTAGAAATTCTCAGAAGACACACATGTCTTCCAGTAATATCACCACTGGTATATATTAATTCACAACTAATTCACTTATACAGGTTATAATGTTGCATCATCTTTTTTACATTTTTAAAAATTATTTTTATTAGAAGCAATTGTACAAGAATAAAACATTTGGCGTGTAAAATTATACAATTATCGTACGGCTTACAATTTTGACCTTTCAACCTGAAAATGAGGGTCCCATCTAGCTCTCTCTTGAAAGTATCCAGAGAACCGGCCAAGTACCCAGAGAAGTTGATAACATTTAAAATGTGATAACTGTTTGATTGTTGTTTGCAAACTGCCCAATGGCTGAAGAAGGGTTTCGGCCCGAAACGTTGCCTATTTCCTTCGCTCCATAGATGCTGCTGCACCCGCTGAGTTTCTCCAGCTTTTTTTGTGTACCTTCGATTCTCCAGCATCTGCAGTTCCTTCTTAAACAATGGCAGTCTTGGTTTTGTTATTATTACTCTGTAGTTGTGTTTAATTGAATAAAAGCTGTTTGTTACAAATATATATTTTTTAATTGACCTGCGACGAGATGGTCATTCGCGGGGTCCAGGCGGCGAGCGGTCGAGATTTCTACCTGAGTCGACTGACGAGAGCGTGCAAACTCCGTACAGACAGCACCCACAGTCAGGATCGAACCCGGGTCTCCGGCGCTGTGAGGCAGCAACTCTACCGCTGAACCGTCCTTGGCAATAGGGGCGATTTTCAGAGCTTAAGGGGCTTGTTAGCAAAAAGGCATGTCCACTTCTGATGGAGTGAGTGGGGATGGAGGGGACGAGGTGTAATGCCCCCTGTCCCACTTAGGAAACCTGAACGGAAACCTCTGGAGACTTTGCGCCCCACCCAAGGTTTCCGTGCGGTTCCCGGAGGTTTTTGTCAGTCTCCCTACCTGCTTCCACTACCTGCAACCACCTGCAACCTCCGGGAACCGCAAGGAAACCTGGGGTGGGGCGCAAAGTCCCCAGAAAGTTTCCAGAGGTTTCCTAAGTGGGACAGTGGCATTAGAGTGACGAGGTGCGAGGGGGTGGGACAGAGGGGGCAAAGACACAGAAAGGTTCAAAAACAAGGCAGCAAATATTAATGTGAAGGAAGGAACTGCAGATGATGGTTTAAACCGAGGATAAGACACAAAATGCTGGAGTAACTCAGCGGGACAGGCAGCATCTCTGGAGTAAAGGAATGGGTGATGTTTTGGGTCGGGACCCTTCATCGGTCTTGGCCAGAAACGTCACCTATTGCTTCTCTGGGGGGGATGCTGCCTGCCCCGCTGAGTTACTCCAGCATTTTGTGTCTGTCTACAGAGAATTCTAACATCAATGCGGTTGTTCAGGAAGCCAATGAAATGTTAAATGAGACAAGTCGGGACTTGGGCAGCAGAGGTTTGGATGACTGCTTGGTTTTTTTTTGGGGGGGGGGGGGGGGGAGCTGGATGTGGGAGAGAGGCCAAGGTGTGTTGAAGTGCTCAAACCTGAGGTAACTAATGAGATGAGTCAGGGACAGTGACAATTGAAGGCACCATCATCTCACTGGCTTTGGCTCCACAATTCTCATCACCAGGGGCATCGTAAGATCAGCAGCCGTCTGTTTTTTCGTCTTTTTTGGTTATTTTTACTGTGTTTTGAAAGTTGGTTTTAATGTTCTCCGTTTTGTTTTATGTGGGGGGGGGTCGGGGAAACTTTTTCTCAATCTCTTACCCTTGCCGGAGGTGCGATTGTTTTCCGGGTCGTATCTCTGGTTGCTCTGCGGCCTAACATCGTGGAGCTGGCGGCCTCGCTCGGGACTGACTCTGAGCCCCACCGCGGGGCCGTGGACTCCCCATCGGAGCCTGCGAGGCCCCTTGCCTGGGATCGACGCTCCAACCGCGGCCTGCGGACTTTACCATCAAAGAGCTCGCAGTCGGTGGATGTCGGGAAGCGCCAAATGACGCAGAAGGCCCGACCGGCGCCGACCCGGGTTCCGATCGCTCGGCGTGGAGGAGCTGAGATTCCCCCCCGATGCAGGAGCTGATCGCCCCGACGCGGAGGGCCCAAACGCCGCCCGCTACGGGAGCCAAGATCGTCCCGTCAACAGAAGACAATATACTATAGACAATAGGTGCAGGAGCAGGAGTAGGGTTTCGAGCCAGCACCGCCATTCAATGTGATCACGGCTGATCATCCCCAATCAGTATCCCGTTCCTGCCCTCTCCCCATATCCCCTGACTCCGCTATCTTTAAGAGCCCTATCTAGCTCTCTCTTGAAAGCATCCAGAGAACCGGCCTCCACCGCCCTCTGAGGCAGAGAATTCCACAGACTCACAACTCTCTGTGAGAAAAAATGTTTCCTCGTCTCCGTTCTAAATGGCTTACCCCTTATTCTTAAACTGTGGCCCGAAGGCTCGAGGTTCCTGGTCCGCGGGAGAACAAAGAAAGGAAGAGATTGAATTATTTTTTATCTCCTTCCATCACAGTGAGGAATGCGGAGGAGTCACTGTGGTGGATGTTCATGTTAAAATGTATTTTGTGTGTTTTGTTGCTTTTTATTTGTATGACTGACCTGGCAAATGAAATCACTCGTGTGTTGCAAAACATAATTGGCTAATAAAGTATTATTGTATTGTACAATTGGACAGTTTCTTCCCAGCTGTTATCAGAGAGCGGTCCTGAACTACTATCTACCTCATTGATGTCCCTCGGACTATCCTTGATCGGACTTTGCTGGCTTTACCTTGCACTAAACATTATTCCCTTATCATGTATCTGTACACTGTGGACGGCTCGATTGTGATCATGTGTTGTCTTTCCGCTGACATGGTTACCATATAACAATTACAGCAGGAAACAGGCCATCTCGACCCTTCTAGTCCGTGCCGAACACATAATCTCCCCTAGTCCCATATACCTGCGCTCAGACCATAACCCTCCATTCCCTTCCCTTCCATATAACTATCCAATTTATTTTTAAATGATAAAAACGAACCTGCCTCCACCACCTTCACTGGAAGCTCATGCCACACAGCTACCACTCTCTGAGTAAAGAAGTTCCCCCTCATGTTACCCCTAAACTTCAGTCCCTTAATTCTCATGTCATGTCCCCTTGTTTGAATCTTCCCTACTCTCAGTGGGAAAAGCTTTTCCACGTCAACTCTGTCTATCCCTCTCATCATTTTAAAAACCTTATCAAGTTTAACCTTCTGCGCTCCAAAGAATAAAGACCTGTTCAATCTTTCTCTGTTAGCGCGCAACAAAAGCGTTTCACTGTACCTCGGTACACGTGACAATAAACTAAATGGAACTGAACTACTTAATTGTACAAGCATTCAAAGTCGAGGTATAAATGCCATTCTAATCAAGTTTAACTTTAGTCAGTCTACTAATCAGACTGAAGAAGGGTCTCGACCCGAAACATCACCCATTCCTTCTCTCCAGCGATGCTGCCCGTCCCGCTGAGTTACTCCAGCATTTTGTGTCTATCTTCGGTTTAATTTTGGTTTTAGTTTAGTTTAGAGTTGCTGTACAGCGTGGAAACAGTGTGTAGGAAAGAACTGCAGATGCTGGTCTACGCCAAAGATTGACACAAAGTGCTGGAGGAACTCAGAGGGTCGGGCAGCATCTCTGGGGAAAAGGAATGGATGACATATCGGGTCGGAACGTTCCAGGGTCTGTGACACGAAATTCCTTTTCTCCGAGTGGCACGGTGGCGCAGCGGTAGAGTTGCTGCCTCACAGCGCCAGAGACACGGGTTCGATCCCGGCTATGGGTGCTGTCTACACGGAGCGTTTACATTCTCCCAGTGACCTGCGTGGGTTTTCTCCGGGTGCTCCCGTTTCCTCCCACAATCCAAGGACGTGTGTGTTTGTAGGTTAAGTGCCTTCTGTAAATTGTCCCTAGTGTGTAGGATAGGGCAAGTATACTAGTCAGCAAGGACTCGCTGGGCCGAAGGGCCTGTTTCCACGGGTGGGTTTACTCCAGGTTTTCTACATGGAGAAGGGTGTCATATGTAGTGTGGAATTCTCTGCCACAGAAGGCAGTGGAGGCCCATTCACTGGATGTTTTCAAGAGAGAGTTAGTTTTAGCTCTTCGGGTTAACGGAATCAAGGGATATGGGGAGAAAGCAGGAACGGGGTACTGATTTTGGATGATCAGCCATGATCTTATTGAATGGCCGTGCTGGCTCGAAGGGCCGAATGGCCTACTCCTGCACCTATTTTGTGGATGTGTGGGTACCGTGTGCAGTATAATGTGGATAAATGTGAGGTTATCCACTTTCGTGGCAAGAACAGGAAGGCAGATTATTATCTGAATGGTGTCAGGTTAGGAAAAGGAGAGGTGCAATGAGACCTGGATGTCTTTGTACATCAGTCACTGAAAGTAAACATGCAGGTACAGCAGGCAGTGAAGAAAGCTAATGGCATGTTGGCCTTCATAATGAGAGGAGTTGAGTATAGGAGCAAAGAGGTCCTTCTGCAGTTGTACAGGGCCCTAGTGAGACCACACCTGGAATATTGTGTGCAGTTTTGGTCTCTTAAATTGAGGAAGGACATTCTTGCTATTGAGGGAGTGCAGCGTAGGTTCACCAGGTTAATTCCTGGGATGGCGGAACTGTCATATGATGAAAGAATGGAGCCACTGGGCTTGTGTACTCTGGAATTTCGAAGGATGAGAGGAGATCTTATAAAAACAAAAAAATGATTAAGGGATTGGACACGCTAGAGGCAGGAAACATGTTCCCCATGTTGGGGGGAGCCCAGAACCAGGGGCCACAGTTTAAGAGTAAGGGGTAAGCCATTTAGAACTGTGATGTGGAAAAACTTTTTCACACAGGGAGTTGTGAATTTGTGGAATTCTCTGCTTCAGGAGGCAATGGAGGCCGATTCTCTGGATGCATTCAAAAGAGAGTTAGATAGAGCTCTTAGGATTAGCGGAATCAATGGGATATGGGGAGAAGGCTGTCTGTACGGAGTTTGTACATTCTCCCCGTGACCTGCGTGAGTTTTCTCCAAGATCTTCGGTTTCCTCCCACACTCCAAAGACGTGCAGGTTTGTAGGTTAATTTGCTTGGTGTAAGTGTAAATTGTCCCCAGTGTGTGTAGGATAGTGTTAGTGTGCGGGGATCGCTGGTTAGTGCGGACTCGGTGGGCCGAAGGGCCTGTTTCCACGCTGCAACTCTAAACTAAACCAAATTAAACTCAGCGGGACGGGCAGCATCTCTGAAGGAAAGGAATGGGTGATGTATCGGGTCGAGACCCTTCTTTAGCCAGTCTGAAGAAGGCTGCCGAACCGATAAGTCACCCATTCCTTCTCTCCATTGATGCTGCCTGACCCGTTGAGTTACTCCAGCATTTTGTTTCTATCTTCAGTTTAAACCAGCATCTGCAGTTCCTTCCTAAAACCCTTTGGCCCAACTTGCCCACACATCAACCAACATGTCCCATCGACACTGCAAGGAAATGTAGAATGATTCGCCCAACACGTCTGCCAAGTTCGCAATAACCAACCTGATCTCCCGGTGGCTCAGCACTTCAACTCCCCCTCCCATTCCCAAACCGACCTTCCTGTCCTGGGCCTCCTCCGTGGCCAGAATGAGTCTCACCATAATTTGGAGGAGCAGCACCTCATATTCTGCTTGGGTAGTTTACACCCCAGAGGTACGAACATTGATTTCTCCAATTTCAGGTAGTCCCTGCTTTCTCTCTCCTTCCCCTCCCCTTCCCAGCTCCCCCACAGCCCACTGTCTCCGCCTCTTCCTTTCTTCTTCCCGCCCCCCATCCCCACATCAGTCTGAAAAGGGGGGGCGGGAAGAAGAAAAGAAGAGGCGGAGACAGTGGGCTGAGGGAGAGCTGGGGAGGGGAGGGGAAGGAGGGAGAAAGCAGGGACTACCTGAAATTGGATAGAAAATTGGATGGCAGACAGGAAACAAAGAGTAGGGATTAACGGGTCCCTTTCAGAATGGCACGCAGTGTCTAGTGGGGTACCGCAAGGCTTGGTGCTGGGACCGCAGCTATTTACAATATACATCAATGATATGGAAACGTCACCCATTCCTTCGCTCCAATTGATGCTGCCTCACCCGCTGAGTTTCTCCAGCATTTTTGTCCACCTTAGAATGGTCGATGGTCGATGGTCAGTGGGAGCTCTGGGCCCGTAGGTGGCAGCAGTGAGGTTGCCAGCACGTCCAAGCCACATCTGTTGGAATGCTTTGTTTCAACCCAGCTTTGACGCGACCACTCTCCCAGTCCATAGGCAGCTGCCCGTCCTGGAGGTCCTTGCTGCATTTCAAAGGCTGAAACTGATACAGAGAGTTGTCGATCATCGGAGACTTGGCTGCCGTTGGGATCAACTCAGCGGCATGGGTCTCCCCCCCCCCCCCCCCCCCCCCCCCCCCCACCCTTCACTCAGCACCTCGTTTGCTCAACGTATTCCCAGTCAAAACCGCTTCCTGGTTCCCCACCTAAAACTCAGGAGTTACAATTGCCGGAGGAATCAAAGGTCCCTCAAGCCCATGGGCTTTCAACCATCACACACCCACATTAGACCATTCGGCCCATCAAGTCTACTCCGCCATTCAATCGTGGCTGATCTATCTCTCCCTCCAAACCCCATTCTCCTGCCTTCCCCCCATAACATAGAAACATAGACAATAGGAGCAGGAGTAGAGGCCATTCGGCCCTTCAAACCTGCACCGCCATTCAAGATGATCATGGCTGATCATCCAACTCAGTATCCCGTACCTGCCTTCTCTCCATACCCCCTGATCCCTTTCGCCACAAGGGCCACATCTAACTCCCTCTTAAATATAGCCAATGAACTGTGTGGCCTCAACTACCTTCTGTGGCAGAGAATTCCACAGATTCACCACTCTCTGTGTAAAAAATTATTTTCTCATCTTGGTCCGAAAAGATTTCTCCCTTATCCTTAAACTGTGACCCCTTGTTCTGGACTTCCCCAACATCGGGAACAATCTTCCTGCATCTAGCCTGTCCAACCCCTTAAGAATTTTGTAAGTTTCTATAAGATCCCCCCTCAATCTTCTAAATTCTAGCGAGTACAACCCCTGACACCCGTACTCATCAAGAATCTGTCTAGCTCTGCCTTAAATATATCCACTGACTTGGCCTCCGTGAGGCAGTAATTCCACCGCTGCTCCACTGTGCTGCTGCTAAAGATTTGTCCTTTATGTTAACTTATTCTGGCCCTCCTTCCTTTTGGTAAAGTATGAATGAAAGAAATGAATGAATGATTGAATGAATGCATGTTTGAATGAATGAATGAATGATTGAATGCATGAATGTATGAATGAATGAATGAATGCATGTTTGAATGAATGAATGGACGTGAATGATGAATGAATGAATGGATGAATGAATGATGACTGAATGAATGAATGAATGAATGATTGAATGAATGAATGGACGAATGAATGATGAGTGAATGAATGATTGAATGAATGAATGAGTGAATGAATGATTGAATGAATGAGTTTATTGGCCAGCTATGTACACATACAAGGAATTTGCCTCGCTGCTCCACTCGCAAGTAACAACATGACATACAGTAACAATTAAGAACGACACATAAAACATAAATAATAAAACATTGAATGTACACAAAAGTGCTGGAGGAAGTCAGCGGGTGCAGCAGCATCTATGGAGCGAAGGAAATAGGCAACGTTTCGGGCCGAAACCCTTCTTCAGACTGGTTTACATTGCAGCTTACACATGAAACATTACAGTGAAAGTGAACTGACCTGGGCCAACAAGGAGTTTGTAGCAGGAACAAAACTCTGAGCTGGTGTCTGCCAATCTGCCAGGTGTCCCCGACATCAGCTTCAACAGCCAAGCATTCATCACCTTTTTAACACAGAGTGTAGTTTGACCCAACATCTATTGACACCTTCCTAATGCCATTGTCAGGCCTATCACCTTCCACACCTCCATTCAGAGCATCCACCTGAGAGACATCCATCCATTCACACCATCTTTCACCTGTTTGCTGGTATACATAAACATTCTGAATTCTTCAATAAGTTCATAAGTTATAGGAGGAGAATTAGGCCATTCGGCCCATCATGTCTACCCCGTCATTCAATCATGGCTGATCTATCTCTCCCTCTCAATCCCATTCTCCTGCCTTCTCCCCGTAACCAACCCCCTGACACCCGCGCTAATCAAGAATCTATCTATCTCTGCCTTAAATATATCCATTGACTTGGCCTCCACAGCCATCTGTGGCAATGAATTCCACAGGTTCACCAGCCTCTGGCTAAAGAAATTCCCCCTCATCTCCTTTCTAAATGTACGTCCTTTTATTCTGAGGCTGCGACCTCTGGTCCTAGACTCTCCCACCAGTGGAAACATCCTCTCCACATCCACTCTATCCAGGCATTTCATGCAGAAACCTGGGATGTCGAGGAATCATTTGAACCTCTCCCTTCTCCGCACCAACGCTTTGACTTGCTGGCCGTCTGCCCGTCCGAGAAAAGGGGAATGGATCACAGATGAAGAACTATGAGTAATATTTATTCATATTGTCGCCAGGACAAGAAGGAGATGAGCAGGAGTTTAGAAGGATGAGAGGGGATCTCATTGAAACATACAAGACTGTTAAGGGTTTGGACACGCTAGAGGCAGGAAACATGTTCCCGATGTTGGGGGAGTCCAGAACCGGGGGCCACACACAGTTTAAGAATAAGGAGTAAGCCATTTAGAACGGAGACGAGGAAACAATTTTTCTCGGAGAGAGTGGTGAGTCTGTGGGATTCTCTGCCCCAGAGGGCGGTGGAGGCGGGTTCCCTGGATGCTTTCAAGAGAGAGCTAGATAGGGCTCTTAAAAATAGCGGAGTCAGGGGATATGGGGAGAAGGCAGGAACGGGATACTGGGTGGGGATGATCAGCCATGATCACATTGAATGGCTCGAAGGGCCAAATGGCCTACTCCTGCACCTATTGTCTATTGTCTATTGAGATAAATTCACAACATCTAAAGGGGAGAAGGTTGGGAGAAGATGGGAGAAAAAATGAATGACCAGGGTGGGACAAGTTTTGATTACATTGGTTGCTTTCCCGAGGCAGCGTGAGGTGTGGATGGAGTCAATGGTGGGGAATCGGGTCTGTGTGACGGGCTGCCCCACATCCGCAACTCTCGGCAATATCCTGCGGTCTGTTCCCAGAACAACCTGTGATGCATCCCAAATAATATGCAGACGTTCGTCACAGTCATTGGACACGCGCGTAAATCTCTCACTCTCTTGAGAAAGTAGAGGCTTTAGACTTTTAAACTTCAGAGGTACCATGTGGGTAAAAAGGCCCTTTGGCCCATCTAGTTCGCTCTGACCAGCGAACACCTGCACATCAGCGCGCACACACACACACACACACACACACACACACACACACACACACACACGAGGGACAATTTACAGTTTTACCAAAGCCAATTATCCTACAAACATAGAAACAAAGAAACATAGACAATAGGTGCAGGACTAGGCCATTCGGCCCTGCACCACCATTCAATATGATCATGGCTGATCATCCAACTCAGTATCCCGTACCTGCCTTCTCTCCATACCCCCTGATCCCTTTAGCCACAAGGGCCACATCTAACTCCCTCTTAAATATAGCCAATGAACTGTGTGGCCTCAACTACCTTCTGCGGCAGAGAGTTCCACAGATTCACCACTCTCTGTGTGTGAAAAAAAATGTTTTTCTCATCTCGGTC
Organism: Leucoraja erinaceus; assembly: GCF_028641065.1. Lineage (NCBI taxonomy): Eukaryota > Metazoa > Chordata > Chondrichthyes > Rajiformes > Rajidae > Leucoraja > Leucoraja erinaceus. The sequence goes on from NC_073401.1 coordinate 30,178,002, forward strand.
CTAAAGGATTTCCCCCTTAACCTTAAGCTGTGACCCCTTGTCCTGGACTTCCCCAACATCGGGAACAATCTTCCTGTCCAACCCCTTAAGTCACTGGAAGAACGTGCAAACTCCACACATACAGACAGCACCCGAGGCCAGGATCGAACTGGGGTCTCCGGAGCTGTGAGGTAGTGGCTCTACCAGCTGCGCCACTGCGCCACCCAAGGAGGAACTAAGTGGGAGAGATAATGGCCATGGTTCTATTGATAAAACAGAGACATGAAAGACTGTGGCACAGACTGCGATTCCCACAACACTGCTTGAGGGACGGGTAACATCGAATTTACCTGACAGTGCAAGCAATGACCAATTGAGTTTGTGGACAGCAGGTACATGTCAGACTTTGAAAGCCACTTAGACCAGCGATATCACCTTTCTGAGATCTGTTTTTTCAATTTTCCCAGAGAAAACAAACCTTTTACTTTTCGTGTTATTACCTTACAAATCGCAAAAGGTTCTCCCCACTCCTTCGCTTGAACTGGGTGATTAATTTGCATGGGTAAATATGGCAGCAGGATCTTCAAAGAGCAGAGGCCGTGAGATGCGAGGGGGCAGGTATGTTGGTGGGAGCAACGCTGTCTGTCAGTACAGTGCGGCAGGTATGCCAGCGACCACCCAGGTAGAGGGCAGGTTGAGCGGGAGGGCCGTCATCAAAGAGGCAGAGACCCTTCCCTCCTCATACCAGACCGTGCTCGTGATAAAACACACGATCCACCCGCAGGCTCACCTGCCTCACTCACACTGCACGCCGCACAGCCTTGAACTGCAGGCTGATTACAGCAAATGGCAGAATTGGCTTGTGAGTGTGTGTGTGTGTGAGTGTGTGTGTGTGTGTGTGTGTGTGTGTGTGTGTGTGCACATATGTTAGTGTGCATTTTTGAGAGAGTGTGTGTGTGTGTGTGTGTTTCTGTGTGTGTGCATGTGCATTTGCGTTTTTAAGGTTTATGTATGTGGGCGCACAGGTGTGTGTTGGTTTTTGCATGTGTGTGTGTGCATGTGCGTGCGCGTGTGCATTTTAAGCCTGTGCGTGCGCGTGTGTGTGTGTTTATGCGTGTGTGTGCGTGTGTGTGTGTGTGTTTGTGCGTGTGTGTGTGTGTGTGTGTGTGTGTGTGTGTGTGTGTATGTGTGTGGGTGTGTGTGTACGTGTGTGTGTGTGTGTGTGTGAACAAGTGTGTGTGCACGTGCGTGCACGTGTGCATGCGTGTGCGTGTGTGTGTTTAAGCGTGTGTGCCTGTGGGCGGGTGTGTTTTTGAGTATGTGTGTATATGGATGTGTGTGTGTGTGTGTGTGTGTGTGTGTGTGAACATGTGTGTACATCCTTAGACTGACACACACATACATACACACACACACACATACCGAGGTGGCCATCTTCGAGCAGTATCCCTTTGTGCCGTATCGACCAATCCCTCTCACCAGAGCCAACACAATTCCAGACTAAATGTGACTTTGCAGAAGAAGCCAAAACAAATATTTTAAGACTTGACAATTTGCTTTCATACCGAGATACATCTGTACTATTTAAACAGGTTGAATGGAGACGATAGGGAATGTGCATATCAGATGTTACTTGGCAGCCCAGAAATTCAGTGAAAACAAGAATTTCTTCAATTGGCTCGGCTCCATCTGAATACTATATTTAGTGTGCAGTTTAGCATGTCCAAGTTAAACAAGTTCGTGCAATAATTTAGCCGTCAATCCCCTATTTAAACAAGTTAGTGGTTGTGTTAAAATAGTGCAAATGGGAATACAATATTAATGGGCAAACCAGTTTACTTAAGTAAGGTACTGCAAGAACAAATTAGCCCTGGAGTGTTAACAAGATTGAGTGGGTTTATACATCTGATGGATATCTCTCTCCTGGGCTCCAGACAAAGAGTTCAGCGCTAGGTTTATTTCCATCACATGTACCCAGGTACAACACAATGCTTTATTTTGCATGCTATACAATCAGATTAGATAATAACATAAATAAATACAAGCCAGTCAAACTCAAGTGGAATAGGTAGAGCAACGGGGAAGATACAGAGTGCAGAATATAGTTCCAGAGACAAAGTCCAATGTCCACAATGGGGTGGAGGTGAATTGGACAGTGTCCTAGCGTATGGATGGACCGTTCAGAAGCCTGATAACAGAGGGGAAGCTGCCCACGGCTGGAGCTGGAGCAGTTTTGGGACCGGCTGTGGGCTCCCGTACCCGTGGCCCCACAGCGGGTCCACCTCGGCCAGCGTGCCCTTCTGGATCATGGTGGTGACGATGGTGGGGAGCAGCACTGCCCTGCACGCTGCCCTGGGCCGCCTTCAGCACCGTCATAACGCCGGCTCTGTCAGACCGCACGCGCGCTCGCTCGCTGCAACCGGCCGTCCGACAGCCCGACCGACCCACTCGCAGCACCAACCGGAGGCCTGGCCTGGATGACCACTCTCACGACTGAGCACCGGCCCGGACACTCACACCACCCACCTGTGGCCCGATAGCCCAACCAATAGAAACATAGAAACATAGAAATTAGGTGCAGGAGTAGGCCATTCGGCCCTTCGAGCCTGCACCGCCATTTAATATGATCATGGCTGATCATCCAACTCAGTATCCTGTACCTGCCTTCTCTCCATACCCCCTGATCCCCTTAGCCACAAGGGCCACATCTAACTCCCTCTTAAATATAGCCAATGAACTGTGGCCTCAATTACCCTCTGTGGCAGAGAGTTCCAGAGATTCACCACTCTCTGTGTGAAAAAGTTATTCTCATCTCGGTTTTAAAGGATTTCCCCTTTATCCTTAAGCTGTGACCCCTTGTCCTGGACTTCCCCAACATCGGGAACAATCTTCCAGCATCTAGCCTGTCCAATCCCTTAAGAATTTTGTAAGTTTCTATAAGATCCCCTCTCAATCCTCCACAGCATCCATCGGCCAACCGACTAACTATCCATGACCCTAACCCCGACCCCGACCCTGACCCTAGCTCTACATTTGATATTATCAAGAGGCAACTGCTTGGCTAAAGGACTTTGCATTCGCCAAACAAATACAAACAGTTCACATCACGACTTTATAAAGATAAATCAATTGAAAAACAAAATGATCAGCAAGGCGAGCGTTACCTTTATTCCTTGGAAACCTTGTTATTGTTTTGATGTAATGAGGAGGGTCCTCGCTGATCCCGGGGTCCTCGCTGCCTAGCGACCATAGAAACAACAAGCGGGATTTGTCAATTTGCTTCCGAACGCAATGTCAATGTCAAACATGCATTGATTGGACAATTACTACCGGGAAAATTGGAAATTTTTCTCACATTTTATAAAAAAATGTGCAGGTTTTGTGCAGAAGGCTTTGTGCAAAAATGTGCAGAAGGCTCATCAGCGTCTCTTCTTCCTGAGGAGACTGAAGAAGGTCCATCCGTCTCCTCAGATCCTGGTGAACTTCTACCGCTGCACCATCGAGAGCATCCTTACCAACTGCATCACAGTATGGTATGGCAACTGCTCTGTCTCCGACCGGAAGGCATTGCAGAGGGTGGTGAAAATTGCCCAACGCATCACCGGTTCCTCGCTCCCCTCCATTGAGTCTGTCCAAAGCAAGCGCTGTCTGCGGAGGGCGCTCAGCATCGCCAAGGACTGCTCTCACCCCAACCATGGACTGTTTAACCTCCTACCATCCGGGAGGCGCTACAGATCTCTCCGTTGCCGAACCAGCAGGTCGAGGAACAGCTTCTTCCCGGCGGCTGTCACTCTACTCAACAACGTACCTCGGTGACTGCCAATCACCCCCCCCCCCCGGACACTTATTATTATTTGTTCAAATCGTTTGCTATGTCGCTCTTCCAGGGAGATGCTAAATGCATTCCGTTGTCTCTGTACTGTACACTGACAATGACAATTAAAATTGAATCTGAATCTGAATCTGAGGTTTTGTTCTTGACAAGTTTCGGGTATGATTTACATAATATTTATGATTTACATAATATTTATGATTTACATAATATGATTTACATAATATTTATGATTTACATATTATTTATGATTTATATCATATTTTTACACCGTTTGTTAAAAATTCAGGTAGGTCCGTGAGTTGGGTCACAAACTTGAAGGGAAAAAGCTCCTCGGCCCACAGCCTATTAACTGTTCTGCCATTCCTTTGTTTCCCATTATAAATTGATTTTGCTAGCTTCAAGTAACCCTGACATCCCCTCTCCCTCTCTCTCTCTCCATCGCTCCCCCAAGTCGAACCAGGTTCTCATTTTCACCCAACAAACAGCTAAAAATGGCATGTTTCCTTTTTGCATATCTTTCATTCATGTGTTCAATATCTCTCCACATCACCTTCTATACCTCTCGTTTCTCTTTCTCCCCCGACTAGCCTGAAGAAAGGTCTCGACCCGAAATGTCACCCATTCCTTCTCTCCAGAGATGCTGCCAGGAGACAGTAATATACTGAGAGAATGGAGCGGCTGGTCTTCTATAGCCGTGGTCAGGATCAAACCCGGGTCTCTGGCACTCTGTGGCAGCAACCCTACTCTGGAGTTAAGAAGGATGAGAGGGTGTCTCATTGAAACATATAACTTTATTAAGGGTTTGAACACGCTAGAGGCAGTAAACATGTTCCCGATGTTGGGGGAGTCCAGAACCAGGGGCCACACAGTTTAAGAATAAGGGGTAAGCCATTTAGAACGGAGATGATGAAACACTTTTCCACACAGAGTTGTGAGTGTGGAATTCTCTGCCTAAGAGGAAACATAGAAACATAGAAATTAGGTGCAGGAGTAGGCCATTCGGCCCTTCGAGCCTGCACCGCCATTCAATATGATCATGGCTGATCATCCAACTCAGTATCCCGTACCTGCCTTCTCTCCATACCCCCTGATCCCCTTAGCCACAAGGGCCACATCTAACTCCCTCTTAAATATAGCCAAGGTGGAGGCCAGTTCTCTGGATACATTCAAGAGAGAGCTAGATAAGGCTCTTAAAAATAGCGGAGTCAGGGGATATGGGGAGAAGGCAGGAACGGGGTACTGATTGTGAATGATCAGCCATGATCACATTGAATGGCGGTGCTGGCTCGTAGGGCCGAATGGCCTCCTCCTGCACCTATTATCTATTGCCTGTCCCGCTGAGTTACTCCAGCTTTTTGTGTCTATCTTTGGTTTAAACCAGCACGTGCAGTTCCCTCCTTCATGGGATCCAGATCTTCTTGGCTTGAATACAAAGCAACTTGCAAGCAGTATTTGTGAAGGCATACAAGGTGTTGTCCTTGAAGCTCAGTTGTAGATATTTGATATAGAGAAGTATTGTTACGATTGTATAGGGTGTTGGTCAGGCTGCACCTGGGGCATGGTGAAGTAATAATCCCCTTATTTCAGAAAAGATATACTAGTATTAGTGGCAGTCTAAAGAATATTCACTGGCCTGAATCCCACGATGAGAAGATTGGCCTGCCTCGAACAGTTAAAACAGTTATATCTGTGTTTCGACTTTAGACTTTAGAGACACAGTGCGGAGACAAGCCCTACGGCCCGGCCAATCCTTGCCGCCCAGCGATCCCCTCGTACACTGGTACCGACCTAAACACTAGGGACAGTTTACAATTTTACCAAAACTAATTAGACCACAAACCTGTACGTCTTTGGAGTGCGGGAATAAACAGGAGCACCCGGAGAAAACTCACATGGTCACGGGGAACACGTTCAAACTCCGTATGGACAGTACCCGTAGTCTATCTCTCCTTTCTAACCCTATTCTCCTACCCATAGTGCTGGTACATGGGGGTGGTCTGGGAACAGGAGAGGACACTCATGGTCACACACACACACAAGTCTCCGCTGCATTCAGGTAGAAGGTACAGGAGCCTGAAGGCTGCAACGTCCAGGTTCAGGAATAGCTACTTCCCCACAGCCATCAGGCTATTAAACTCGGCTCGGACAAGGCATTCAATGTGATCATGGATGATCATCCACAATCAGTACCCTGTTCCTGCCTTCTCCACACATCCCCTGACTCCGCTATCTTTAAGAGCCCCTATCTATCTCTCTCTTGAGAGTATTCACCTGCCTTCTCCCCGTAACCTCTGACACCCGGACTAATCAAGAATCTATCTATCTCTGCCTTAAATATATCCACTGACTTGTGGCCTCCACAGCCGTCTGTGGCAATGAATCCCACAGATTCACCACCCTCTGACTAAAGAAATTCCTCCTCATCTCCTTCCGAAAGGAACGTCCTTTAATTCTCAGGCTGTGCCCTCTAGTCCTAGATTCTCCCGCTAGTGGAAACATCCTCTCCACATCCACTCTATCCAGGACTTTCACTATTCAATGCGTTTCAACGAGGTTCCCCCTCATCCTTCTAAACTCCAACGAGTACAGGCCCAGTGCCGACAAACGCTCATCATATGTTCCTAACCCTACTCATTCCTGGGATCGTTCTGGCAAACCTCCTCTGGACCCTCTCCAACACCAATACATCCTTCCTCAGAAATAGTGGGGGCCCCAAAACGTGAGCTGGAGGAAGGGGGGCCTGCTGTGTGACTCTGTACCTCGACAGGTGAGGACCCCCCAGAGAATACAGCAAACTTCTGATGGGACAAATGTCCCTCCCACAGCCATTGATGAAGGAGGGGGTGGGTGGTTGTGGGGAGTTGAGACCCAGATGTCCGAATGCTGATTGTAGCTACAGGGTGCAGGAAACAGATAACCCCGTACAGTCTTAAAGGCCGGCATGGTGGAAACAGGCAATACTGAGCACTGGCTACAGAGCAAACATTCCACATGAAGGGGTTTGGTCTCCCAGTGGAGCCATCGCCATCAGAGGCAGGAAAATAAATTCCAATATGCATTTTTGTTTTTTTGCATTAAAATCGAAAAAGGAAAAGGAAAAATGATGTAGTGTCTGTGTCTCCCCCCCCCTCCCCTCCCCCTCTCCCTCCTTTCACACGATGATGTGCGGAGGCAGGAAGCAGTGCACATTGCAAACAATGCACAGAATGAGTTATTGTACAACGCTCAATATTGTTTTCCCTGGTGAACTTGGCAGGGGACCAGCCAGCCACAGATTGATGTGGCCACGATGGAGGGGGGCAGTATCGGGCCTTCCCGCTCACAGAGCCTTCACAGAGCCCGTGGTCACACCCGACTTCATTCACAAATGGATCGGCTGCCCTGGGAAGGGCTGGTCACAGTTCTGGTATATACACCTCGCATAAACCCAGGTGAATGTCGGGCACTGTGGAACGTCGACTTAGTTATTATTACAAGGCCCGAGCGCGGGGCTTACAGATGTCACACAACAGGCAGATGTGGAACCAGGAGGCAGCAACACACTGGAGCCATTATTACAGTTTCATTTATTTTACCAAAGTGGAGTTTGCCAGCTAATCCTCCCTCCCATCGACACCTCACGCTGCCTCGGCAAGGCCAGCATCATCATCAAGGACCAGCCCCCCCCCCCCGGGTCACTCCCTCATTAGTTTAGAGATACAGCAAGGAAACAGGCCCTTCGGCCCACCCAGTCTGCAACGACCAGCGATCCCCGCACAATAACACTATCCTACACACACCAGGGACCATTCACGTTTATGCCAAGACAATTAACCTACAACTTTTTCTCACAGAGAGTTGTGAGTCTGTGGAATTGTACACTCTGGAGTTTAGAAGGATGAGAGGGTATCTTATTGAAACGTATAAGATTATTAAGGGTTTGGACACGCTAGAGGCAGGAAACATGTTCCCGATGTTGGGGGAGTCCAGAACCAGGGGCCACACAGTTTGAGAATAAGGAGTAAGCTATTTCGATGAGGAAACACTTGTTCTCACAGAGAGTGGTGAGTCTGTGGAATTCTCTGCCTCAGAGGGCGGTGGAGGCAGGTTCTCTGGATGCTTTCAAGAGAGAGCTAGATAGGGCTCTTAAAGAAAGCAGAGTCACGGGATATGGGGAGAAGGCAGGAACGGGGTACTGATTGGGAATGATCAGCCATGATCACATTGAATGGCGGTGCTGGCTCGAAGGGCCGAATGGCCTACTCCTGCACCTATTGTCTTGTCTATAGTGACGTTTCGGGTCAAGACTGAAGCAGGGTCTCCAGCCAAAACGTCACCTATTCCTTCTCTCCAGATGTGCTGCCTGACCCACTGAGTTACTCCGGCACTTTGTGTGTGTCTAAGGTACACAGAGGCACATACTGTGATGATGAACCCCAAAGAGCTTAACTGTTCCTTAAACATACACGGACCAACAGATGTCTGGCTGGATGCTTAAGTGTGAATCAGGCAATAGTTTGATCAAAGCTATTCCAGCCAGAGTAAATAAAGCTCAGCAGATTATAGGCATTACGTGAATCTCTGAAATCGTGTAATTGCGATCTCTCACTGATATTAGTGCTTGTTAGGCGATTTCTACGAGGCTTTATACTTGGCTTTGCTGGGTCTCAGGGTCAGGTGTGGCTGGCAGTGAATGTCTTTGATCCATTGTTGAGCCCTGCAAGATTACAGAGAGTCAAGGGCCAGTCTCACTTGCCGCGGTTTTTTCGGCGACCGTCGGCAGCATTGACGGACGAATCAGGTCGCCGAGAAAGTCGCGGCGTGACAACGTATATTGACGCACGGTGTCTCAAGTGTCGCCACGGTTTTTTTGTCGCCGCTGGATTTCGAAATGTTTTGGCGACCCTGATACGTCAGTCAATGACGCGGGCAGTCGCCGAAAATATCGGCAAGTGGGACAGGCCCTTTAAACGACCGCTGGGTACATCGAGTTGAACTGAGTTCAGTTTATTGTCACGTGCACAGAGGTACAGTGAAAAGATCGGGTTGCGTGCTATAGAAACATAGACATTAGGTGCAGGAGTAGGCCATTCGGCCCTTCGAGCCTGCACCATTCGCCATTCAATATGATCATGGCTGATCATCCAACTCCGTATCCCGTACCTGCCTTCTCTCCATACCCCCTGATCCCCTTAGCCACAAGGGCCACATCTAACCCCCTCTTAAATATAGCCAATGAACTGTGGCCTCGACTACCTTCTGTGGCAGAGAGTTCCAGAGATTCACCACTCTCTATGTGAAAAAAGTTCTTCTCATCTCGGTTTTATAGGATTTCCCCCTTATCCTTAAGCTGTGACCCCTTGTCCTGGACTTCCCCAACATCGGGAGCAGTCTGCCTGCATCTAGCCTGTCCAACCCCTTAAGAATTTTGTAAGTTTCTATAAGATCCCCTCTCAATCTCCTAAATTCTAGAGAGTATAAACCAAGTCTATCCAGTCTTTCTTCACAAGACAGTCCTGACATCCCAGGAATCAGTCTGGTGAACCTTCTCTGCACTCCCTCTATGGCAATAATGTCCTTCCTCAGATTTGGAGACCAAAACTGTACGCAATACTCCAGGTGTGGTCTCACCAAGACCCTGTACAACTGCAGTAGAACCTCCCTGCTCCTATACTCAAATCCTTTTGCTATGCTATGCTATCCAGTCAGTGGAAAGACGACACGTGATTACAATCGAGACGTCCACCGTGTACAGATACTGGATAAAGGGAATAATGAGAACAGATAAAGATACAGCGCGGAAACAGGCCCTTCGGCCCACCGGGTCTGTGCCGACCAGCGGCCCCCTCCCGCACACTAACACAACCCGACACACACTAGGGGACAAATTTACATTTACGCCAAGCCAATTCACCTACAAACCTGCACGTCTTTGGAGTGTAGGAGGCAACTGAAGATTTCGGAGAAAACCCACGCAGGTGACGGGGAGAACGTACGGACAGCAGCCGTAGTCAGGATCGAACCCGGGTCTCCGGCGCTGTGAGGCAGCAACTCCACTTGTACACTCTGGAATTTAGAAGGATGAGAGGGGATCTCATTGAAACATATAAGATTATTAAGGGTTTGGACACGCTAGAGGCAGGAAACATATTCCCGATGTTGGGGGAGTCCAGAACCAGGGGCCACACACAGTTTAAGAATAAGGAGTAAGCCATTTAGAAAGGAGACGAGGAAACACTTTTTCCACACAGAGAGTTGTGAGTCTGTGGAATTCTCTGCCTCAGAGGGCGGTGGAGGCCGGTTCTCACTGTGCCAATTGGTGCATGTGATAATAAATGCAACTTGAATTTGAACTTTTCCCCCCCCCACCCCGACATCAGTCTGAAGAAGGGTCCCGACCTCGGACCTCCAAATCTGAGGAAAGACATTCTTGCCGTAGAGGGAGTACAGAGAAGGTTCACCAGACTGATTCCTGGGATGTCAGGACTTTCATATGAAGAAAGACTGGATAGACTCGGCTTGTACTCGCTAGAATTTAGAAGATTGAGGGGGGGTTCTTATAGAAACTTACAAAATTCTTAAGGGGTTGGACAGGCTAGATGCAGGAAGATTATTCCCGATGTTGGGGAAGTCCAGGACAAGGGGTCACAGCTTAAGGATAAGGGGGAAATCCTTTAGGACCGAGATGAGAAAAACATTTTTCACACAGAGAGTGGTGAATCTGTGGAACTCTCTGCCACAGAAGGTAGTTGAGGCCACAGTTCATTGGCTATATTTACCACTAAATTCTTTTAATCTCTTTTAAAAATGTATTTATATTCTACTATTAACTGTACATATGTGCATTGGTGTTGTGTTGTATTTCTTTTAACGGAGGAGAAGCAAATGGAATTTCGTTGCTCAGTTTTGTGCAATGACAATAAACCTATTCTATTCTATTTTATTCTATTCTTTAAGAGGGAGTTAGATGTGGCCCTTGTGGCTAAAGGGATCAGGGGGTATGGAGAGAAGGCAGGTACAGGATACTGAGTTGGATGATCAGCCATGATCATATTGAATGGCGGTGCAGGCTCGAAGGGCTGAATGGCCTCTGCTCCTGCACCTATTTTCTGTGTTTCCATGTTTCTATGACCCAAAACGTTGCCTACTCCTTTTCTCCATAGATGCTGCCTCACCCGCTGAGTTTCTCCAGCATTTGTTGTCTCGTTGTGGAATAGAAAATCAAATTACAAATGCAACTGTGTCAGTGGGGAAATGGGGGCCCAGGACAAGAATGTTTCAGACTTGTAAATGATTCAATTATTTCACTCACGGGACTCTCAAACATAAAGGTGTTTTTTTTAAATAGCTGCACGTTTATTTTTGTAACTGCAAGCTAAAAATAGAGTTGGGTGTAATGTTGCATTGTCTAATGGAGTATCTATAATAGTGCTGAGGAATCTCGAAGTGCAAGTGTATTAATTCCATGACAGTGGCAGCATAGGTGGACAGGGTGGTCAAGTCAAGTCAATATTATTTGTCACAGTGGAAGGTGGTGGAGGCAGGTTCGATTTTATCATTTAAAAATAAATTGGATAGGTATATGGGCGGGAAAGGAATGGAGGGTTATGGTCTGAGTGCAGGTAGATGGGACTAGGGGAGAATACGTGTTCGGCACGGACTTGTAGGGCCGAGATGGCCTGTTTCCGTGCTGTAAGGGGTTGGACAGGCTAGTTGCAGGAAGATTGTTCCCGATGTTGGGGAAGTCCAGGACAAGGGGTCACAGCTTAAGGATAAGGGGGAAATCCTTTAAAACCGAGATGAGAACTTTTTTCACACAGAGAGTGGTGAATCTCTGGAACTCTCTGCCACAGAGGGTAGTTGAGGCCAGTTCATTGGCTGTATTTAAGAGGGAGTTAGATGTGGCCCTTGTGGCCAAGGGGATCAGAGGGTATGGAGAGAAGGCAGGTACGGGATACTGAGTTGGATGATCAGCCATGATCATATTGAATGGCGGTGCAGGCTCGAAGGGCCGAATGGCCTCTACTCCTGCACCTAATTTCTATGTTTCTATGTAATTGTTATATGGTTATACACATACAAGATGTGCAGTGAAATGATAGTGGCAATGCCTGCGGGATTGTGCAAAAGGGATTTTGATGCAGAAGGATTTTGGCAGGCTGGCCTTCATCAGCCGTGGGACTGACTGCAGAAGTTGGGGCTCAGCACAAAATGCTGGAGTAACTCAGCGGGTGAGGCAGCATCTACGGAGAGAGGGAATGGGTGACGTTTCGGGTCGAGGCCCTTCTTCAGGCCCTCAGGGGAAAATAAACCTAGAGGAATAGACGGTGATTATAGAGAGATATAGAATAGCTGGTCAGGGATGATCAGCCATGATCACATTGAATGGCAGTGTGGCTCGAAGGGCCGAATGGCCTCTACTCCGGCACCTATTGTCTAAATGAATGAAAGATATGCAGATGATGACGAAAACAGGGCACTGTTAGCTGTGGGCTTGGTGAAAACGAGACAAAGAGACTAACATATCTATCTTGGGTTTAAACCAGCATCTGCAACTCCTTGCTACACCTTCATCCACCCTCATCCATCACAACCAAAATGCTAGGCTAGTCTTGTTTGTTGATATTTAGAAACATAGAAACATAGACAATAGGTGCAGGAGTAGGCCATTCGGCCCTTCAAGCCTGCACCACCATTCAACATGATCATGTCTGATCATCCAACTCAGTATCCCTTACCTGCCTTCTCTCCATACCCCCTGATCCCTTTAGCCACAAGGACCACATCTAACTCCCTCTTAAATATAGCCAATGAACTGTGTGGCCTCAACTACCTTCTGTGGCAGAGAATTCCACAGATTCACCACTCTCTGTGTGAAAAAACGGAGAGAAGGCAGGTACAGGATACTGAGTTGGATGATCAGCCATGATCATATTGAATGGCGGTGCAGGCTCGAGGGGCCGAATGGCCTCTACTCCTGCACCTATGTTTCTATGAATCTCAGCAATGGAGGCGAGTTGCCTCTCATAGAAACATAGAAATTAGGTGCAGGAGTAGGCTATTCGGCCCTTCGAGCCTGCACCGTCATTCAATATGATCATGGCTGATCATATTGAATCGATATATCCTTCTGTTTGTTCCTCATGGGCATGAGGAACAAACAGAAGGATATATCGAGAGATCTAGAGGGAGGGAGGGAGGGAGGGAGGGAGCCTCATTAAACATCGGACTGTTGGGCCAAATGTCACAAGTGTGGTAAGCAATGTTCAGCCTAATAAGGCTGGCTTTCAGATTTGTCACTGTAAGTGTTTGCAAGGGCAGGGAGCTTAACGTGGGAGGAATAACATTCTTTATTTATTTTGAGCACTTCCATTTGATGGGTGGTAGAGGCAGCTTTTTACCCGCCACGGGTGTCAAATGGAAAGTTGGCAGCTGTCGGCTCGTTGCCTTCACTCCGATGGCCGATCCGGATTCCATCTCCTTCTTAGCCGCAGCTCGTAAACAAACAGCAGCAGCAGGAGGGAGAGGGTTCGGAGACTCGACTCGAGCACGCTGTTGGTGGACACATGGATCCCATCAAGTCCCAGCTAAATCTAAATACCACCCTGCCGCGCAAGGCAGTGGAGGCCAATTCACTGGATGTTTTCAAGAGAGAGTTAAGGGCCCGTCCCACTTGGCGACTGCCAGCGTCATATCAGTGTCGCCAAAAGATTTTGAACATTTCAAAAATGGTGGGACACTCGAAAAAACCCCGCACGTCAAACGTCATCACGCTGTGTCATGGCCGCATCACGCAGTCGCTGAAAGAAATCGTCGCTGAAAAAATCGGCAAGTGGGACAGGCCCTTTAGATTTAGCTCTTAGGGCTGAAGGAATGATATGATATGCCATTTATTGTCACTATACATGTACAGTGAAACTGAAAGCTGCTCGTACTCAGTGCATACATACAATTTAGCACAAAAAACAAGAAACAGAAAAAACAAAAAACAGAAGGGAGAAGGGGGGGGGAATAGGTGAACAATTTCTGCGGCGCTACATACATATATACAGATGGAAGTCCGTGGTGTTGGGCAGTGAAATCAGTGCATGTGTGAATTTGAATTTATAGTAGTTATAATTCTCGGAAAGCAACTATTCCTGAGTCTGTTTGTCCTGGACAAACAGACTCAGGAATCAAGAGATATGGGGAAAAAGCAGGAACAGGGTACTGATTTTAGATGATCAGCCATGATGACATTGAATGGCGGTGCTAGCTCGAAGGGCCGAATGGTCTACTCCTTCACCTATTTTCCATGTTTCTATGCCTGGTACACACCCAGAAAACCACCAACCACCAGCTCCAAAGATTGACACAGAAAGCTGGAGTAACTCAGCGGGACAGGCAGCATCTCTGGAGGAAAGGAATAGGTGACGTTTCGGGTCGAGACCCTTCTTCATCCAGAGATGCTGTCTCCTGTTCCTTCTCTGCAGAGATGCTGCCTGTCCCGGTGAGTAAGTCCAGCTTTCCATGTCTACTTTCTGTTCACACCACCCTCTGCAGTTCCTTCCTACACGTTTAGAGTATTGCGTTCAGTTTTGGACACTGTGTTATGGGAAAGAAAGTTGTCAAGCTGGAAAGGGTGGGCAGGTTGGGCCGAAGGGCCTGTTTCCACCCTGTTTGACTCTCTGCCTCTCTATGAGATGCTACTGAGGCATGACATGAGCTTTGATGAAATGATAACACATGCAGCAAACCAGAACCCTCCCCATCTACATTCATTTCATTCTCGTGGGACAGGGAGTGTCAAACAACAGCAGTGTCACCCAATTTTGTTTAAATATTTGACGGCAATCGCATTTCTGGTGCATTGACAAGGTCAATGTGATTTATCATCGCAGGACCTGGTCCTTCACATTGACTGGGATCACAGATTGCCTTCACTGATCCTCTGGTTACCTGGAGCTTGGGTTGGGGTTTTGGAATGGTATGTGCCGTGCAACGTTTGCCTTGGGGCAAGGTGTCATAACCGTGAATTTTATATGAATGAATGCACTTCTATAGAGATAACAGCCAGCTCAGCAGGAAGTAAGTGACGGTGAACCTTTCCGACAAAGCAAGAATTATCAACAACAAACTAAATAAACTCCTTGCAGTTGAGGTCGGCAAGAAAACTTGTCAAGGATAAAAGACTTCAGATACGGGGAGAGGAATTCTGTCGGGGAACGTTAAACACTGAAGCATTACAGCCCTGGAACAGGCCCTTGAAAAGGTCACAAGGAGGATCGGTCTGAGTCAGCATGGATTTACCAAGGGGAAATCATGCTTGACTAATCTTCTGGAATTTTTTGAGGATGTAACTAGGAAAATTTATCCTTCAGGCTCCTGTACCTTCTACCTGAAGGTAGCAGGGAGATGAGTGCATGGCCAGGATGGTGTGGGTCTTTGATGATGCTGCCAGCCTTTTTGAGGCAGCGACTGCGATAAATCCCCTCGATGGAAGGGAGGTCAGAGCCGATGATGGATTGGGCAGTGTTTACTACTTTTTGTAGTTTTTTCCGCTCCTGGACGCTCAAGTTGCCGAACCAAGCCACGATGCAACCAGGTCAGCATGCTCTCTACTGTGCACCTGTAGAAGTTCGAGAGAGTCCTCCTTGACAAAGCGACTCTCCGTAATCTTCTCAGGATGTAGAGGCGCTGATGTGCTTTGGGGGTCGGGTCTAAAGAAGGGTCTCGACCCTAAAAGTCACCTGGGCTAAACATTCTGTTGTGGAACACTAGACATTAAGTTATTAGCAACAGGGTTGGCAGCAACAGATAACTGGTGGCGTTTGAATGTGGCAGGAACACCTGGTTTGTGAAGGGATAATGAGTGTGGGTGTTCACAGGAACACCTTCTACACACACCCTGTGCTGATCTAACGAGTACATTAAAGCTTCCTGGCAAAGGCTGATACTGACAGTAGCGTCAGTTCACACGTTACTGGGGAGCGGGCTTCAAACACGTCTCTCACACCCTCCTCAAAGGCAAGCTGGAAACCTTTAAGTGTTCGTGTCATCTTCCCTGCGCCCCGCCTCAAACCCCCTCCCCCTCGCACTTTGCTTTCTTGTCTATTTCATCTAGTTATTTATTTATTTTTTGGAATTTATTTTATTAGAAGCAATTGTACAAGAATAAAGCAATCAACATGAAATTGAAACAGTGTCCGTACAGCTTCATGTTTAACATTAATACACGAATCAAAACAAAAAAAGAGAAGGAAAAAATGAAGAAAAAGAAGAAAAATGAAAAGAAAGAAAAGAAAATAAGAATAGAAATAAGAAAAAAAGAAGATGGAGATATGCCCCAATATCCTTCCCCCGCCTCACCCCCCCCACCCCCCCACATCCTTAGCATCGGTTTTAAAGTTGTGTTCAACCATTCTGTTGTTGAAGAAATTCAGTGAAAGGAGACCATGCACTTTGCTTTCAACAGCATGGAAACGTACAGCCGCTGCCTCAAAAAGGCTGGCAGTATCATCAAGGACCCACACCATCCTGGCCACACACTCATCTCCCCGCTACCTTCAGGTAGAAGGTACAGGAGCCTGAAGACTGCAACGTCCAGGTTCAGGAATAGCTACTTCCCTACAGCCATCAGGCTATTAAACCTGGCTCGGACAAAACTCTGATTATTAATAACCACTTTCTGCTATTTGCACTTTACCAGTTTATTTATTCATGTGTGTGTATATATTTATATCATGGTATATGGACACATTTATCTGTTTTGTAGTAAATGCCTACTATGTTCTGTGTGCTGAAGCAAAGCAAGAATTTCATTGTCCTATACAGGGACACATGACAATAAACTCACTTGAACTTGAACTTGAATTAAAGGTAGGAACAGGCGGTAGAGTTGCTGCCTCACCGTGCTGGAGACCCGGGTTCCATCCCGACAACCGAGTTTGTACCTTCTCCCTGTAACCGCGTGGGTTTGCTCCGGTTTCCTCCCACGCTCCAAAGACGTGCGGGATAATTGTCTTTGGCATAAATGTAAATTGTCCCCCAAGCGTGTGTAGATTCAGATTCAAACATTATTGTCATTGTGCAGTGTACAGTACAGAGACAACAAAATGCAGTTAGCATCTCCCTAGAAGAGCGAGCATAGAATAACGAGCAATAAATATGACTGGCAGTCACCGAGGTACAGAGTTAAGTCATGTAACAGCGGCAGGGAAGAAGCTGTTCCTGGACCTGCTGGTCCGGCAACGGAGAGACCTGTAGCGCCTCCCGGATGGAAGGAGGGTAAACAGTCCGTGGCTGGGGTGAGAGCAGTATTCGACGATGCTACACGCACTTTGCAGACATCGCTTGCTGGATAGTGCTAGTGTACAGATGATCGCTGGTCTGCTCTGAACTCCACTAAACTGAAT
This sequence comes from Leucoraja erinaceus, assembly GCF_028641065.1. Classification (NCBI taxonomy): domain Eukaryota; kingdom Metazoa; phylum Chordata; class Chondrichthyes; order Rajiformes; family Rajidae; genus Leucoraja; species Leucoraja erinaceus. The sequence continues at coordinate 30,195,189 of NC_073401.1, forward strand.
TAGAGGGGGGAGGCGGAGGGAGAAGGGAGAACACAGATGTATTAGCTACAACGAGAGGTTGGACAGATTTGGACTTTTATCTCAGGAATCCCAGAGGTCAAGAGAAGACACAAACATCTTCCTGATGTACTAGTGGCCAGAGGATCTGGGATGACGGAGGAACTGAAGCAAATCCACATTAGGCAGGAAATGGTGTTGGATAGACTGATGGGACTGAAGGCTGATAAATCCCCAGGGCCTGATGGTCTGCATCCCAGGGTACTTAAGAAAGTAGCTCTAGAAATCGAGGATGCATTGGTGATAATTTTCCAAAGTTCTATACTCAGGATCAGTTCCTGTGGATTGGAGGGTAGCTCATGTTATCCCACTTTTTTAAGAAAGGCGGGAGAGAGAAAACAGGGAATTATAGACCAGTTAGCCTGACATCGGTGGTGGGGAAGATGCTGGAGTCAATTATAAAAGATGAGATAGCTGCACATTTGGAAAGCAGTAACAGGATTGGTCCTTGTCAGCATGGATTTACGAAGGGGACATCATGCTTGACTAATCTTCTGGAATTTTTTGAGAATGTAACTAGGAAAATGGACAAGGGAGAGCCAGTGGATGTAGTGTACCCGGACTTTCAGAGAGCATTTGATAAGGTCCCACATAGGAGATTAGTGGACAAAATTAGGGCACATGGTATTGGGGGTAGACTGCTGACATGGATAGAAAATTGGTTGGTAGACATGAAACAAAGAGTAGGGATTAACGGGTCCCTTTCAGAATGGCAGGCAGTGATTAGTGGGGTACCGCAAGGCTCGGTGCTGGGACTGCAGCTATTTATAATATACATCCATGATTTGGATGAAGGGATTCAAAGTAACATTAACAAATTTACAGATGACACAAAGCTGGGTGGCAGTGTGAACTGTGAGGAGGATGCTATGAGAATGCAGGGTGACTTGGACAGGTTGTGGGAGTGGGCAGATGCATGGCAAATGAAGTTTAATGTGAATAAATGTGAGGTTATCCAAAAACAGGAAGGCAGATTACTATCTAAATGGCGTTAAATTAGGAAAAGGGGAAGTACAACGGGATCTGGGGATCCTTGTACATCAGTCTATGAAAGTAAGCATGCAGGTACAGCAGGCAGTGAAGAAAGTGAATGGCATGTTGGCCTTTATAACAGGAGGTCTCGAGTATAGGAGCAAAGAGGTCCTTCTGCAGTTGTACAGAACCCTAGTGAGACCACACCTGGAGTATTGTGTGCCGTTCTAGTCCCCTAATTTGCGGAAGGACATTCTTGCTACTGAGGGAGTGCAGCGTAGGTTTACAAGGTTAATTCCCGGGATGGCGGGACTGTCATATGTTAAAACAATGGAGTGGCTGGGCTTGGACACTCTGGCGTTTAGAAGGATGAGAGGGGATCTCATTGAAACATATAAGACTGTTAGGGGTTTGGACACGCTAGAGGCAGGAAACACGTTCCCGGTGTTGGGGGAGTCCAGAACCAGGGGCCACAGCTTTAGAATAAGGGGTAAGCCATTTAGAACGGAGTCGAGGAAACACTTTTTCGCACAGAGATTTGTGAGTCTGTGGAACTATCTGCCTCAGAGGGCGGTGGAGGCCGGTTCTCTGGATACATTTCAGAGAGAGCTAGATAGGGCTCTTAAAAATAGCAGAGTCAGGGGATATGGGGAGAAGGCAGGAACTGGGTACTGATGTGGGATGATCAGCCATGATCACGTTGAATGGCGGTGCTGGCTCGAAGGGCCGGATGGCCAACTCCTGCACCTGTTGCTTATTGACTTGATCGCAGAATATAAGTTTGTGAGAGGCGTAGATAGGGTCAAACGTGCAAACAAACGTGCAAACTCCGTACAGACAGCACCCGTGGTCAGGATCGAACCTGTGTCTCAGCAACTCTCCCGCTGCGCCACCGTGCCACCTTTGAGGGGCAGAGTGCTAAAACCGGACAGCATCACGTGAAATTTTTGGAACAGTTAGATGTTTTTCCTTGTGACGGGTACAGGAAGGAAAAGGCATTAAGGGAGCGTTTGACAAAAACTAAATGAAAGCTTGAATGGTTAGTTACAGGAGGGGTGGTCTCAGATACAGGTCGCCATCTGCTCGTTTATCTGGTGGGAAAGTGTTTCCAAAATGCAATTTGGAAGAAATCCATTTGCGAGCCACATCCAATTTCAACTGGCAGATGAATACAGCTCATAAACCAGCTAGTGTTGTGAAGTTTCTCCTCTCCATGCAACAGATGCAATTCTAAACTCATTAAACGGCAGATTTTGTGCATTGGGAATGATATTAATGCACTTTCAAAAACAAACTTAACGACCCTTAGAAGAGAGTATTTTATTCCCAGTACCGCCTGTAAACTTGAAGTCTGCGAACATTTATTTATGCACGGGGGGCGCAGCGGTAGAGTTGCTGCCTCACAGCGCCCGAGACCCGGGTTCGATCCTGACTACAGGCGCTGTCTGTACGGAGTCTGTACGTTCTCCCCGTGACCGCATGATTTTTCTCCGGGTGCTCCGATTTCCTCCCACACTCCGAAGATGCACAGATTTGTAGACTAATTGGCTCGGTAAAATTGTCCCTTGTGTGTGTGTGTGTGTGTGTAGGATAGGGATAGTGAGCGGACATGGTGGGCCGAAGGGCCTCGACAAGTAAAACTATAAACAAAAGAGCAAATCGGTCACAAAACAAAATGCTTGACCTAAATCAGGATATGGTAATCACGAGAGGAATAGATCGGGTAGACGCACAGAGTCTCTTGCCCAGAGTAGGGGAATCGAAGACCAGAGGACATAGGTTCAAGGTGAAAGGGAAATATTTAATAGGAATCCAAGGGGTAACTTTTTCCACACAGAGGGCGGTGGGTGTATGGAACAAGCTTGCAGAGGAGGTAGTTGAGGCTGGGACCGATGATCGCAACGTTTAAGAAACAGTTAGACAGGTACATGGCTAGGACAGGTTTGGAGGGATATGGACCAAACGCAGGCAGGTGGGACTAGTGTAGCCGGGACATTGTTGGCCGGTGTAGGCAAGCGGGACCGAAGAGGGCGGTGGAGGCCGGTTCTCTGGATACGTTCAAGAGAGAGCTAGATAGAGCTCTTAAAGATAGCGGAGTCAGTGGATATGGGGAGAAGGCAGGAACGGGGTACTGATTGTGGATGATCAGCCATGATCACATCGAATGGCGGTGCTGGCTCGAAGGGCCGAATGGCCTCCTCCTGCACCTGTTGTCTATTGAAGGGCCTGTTTCCACACTGTATCACGCGATGAGTCCAAGGCAAATGTCCTTCTCTGCCGACCACCCATCACCCCGTGCAGGGTGATCGATGGTCGGCATGCACTTGGTGGGCCGAAGGGCCTGTTTCCGCGCTGTATCGTTAAATTCAAACCCCATCGCTAATCCTGCGTGTAAGTGTGGTCCTATATCGGGGAAGGGATTTGCCATCTAATGTCCAAGGATGTTTTGGCAGGCGCTGGGAAAACGATGTGGAAACACTGGGGTTTTTTTGGACGCTGGCTGCGCTGTTTGCGCTGTTTTCAGACTGTGTCGAGTTTGTTTGTGTGTTTTTTCGGTGCTGTGTGTATCTGTGCCCCGTGTCCCCACGGGAATGCCCGGGACTTCCCCTGAATCCCGGTCCCAGGAAAAGCCCAACATGATGCACCTGTTGTCCGAAGTCTCAGACTTAATGGGCGTCTGGAAAGCAGTTCGCTCTTCCATCTGTGGAGCAAGGAACTGCCGATGTTGGTTCAAACCGAAGGTGGACACAAAAAGCTGGAGCAACTCAGCGGGACAGGCAGCATCTCTGGAGAGATGAGGAATGGGTGACGTTTCAGGTCTCGACTGAAGAAGAAACGTCACCCATTCCTTCTCTCCAGAGATGTTGCCTGATCTGCTGAGTTACTCCAGCATTCGGTGTCTGTCTGCGCTCTTTCATCTATTATACAACTCACCTCAACACAGGTGAACGAAAGAGGTGGTGGAGCACCACCTAAACAGGTTGTTTCACACCTGGAGCGAATGTGCTTCTTTTATAGCGGTTTGCACGGGTTTAAAAAAAAATTTAAACCGTTTAATGTTAAAATTTAGATTATTATTGCCACCTGCACCAAGATTTGGATTCGTTCATGTTGTAGCTGTTTCTGGACTAAACACTGAACTCCTTCTGCGCAAGTCAATGAATTATTTGCAAGAAAAACTTCCCACTGCGGCTGTCGAAAGTAGGAGTATCTTTTAGTGTTTAAGAAGGAACTGCAGATGCTGGAAAATCGAAGGTAGACAAAAGTGCTGGAGAAACTCAGCGGGTGCAGCAGCATCTATGGAGCGAAGGAAATAGGCAACGTTTCGTGCCGAAACCCTTGGGGTTTTCGGCCCGTAACGTTGGTTCCTTCCTCCATGTTGCATTTAAACCGCTGAGTATCTCCAGTTTTTTTTGTTTAACCTTTAGTAATTTATATATATATATATTAAAAAAATCAATATAATATTGTTTTTTTTTTAAATTATATATATATGTGTAAATCCATATTATATGTGTGTGTGTTTTAATTGTATTGTGTGTGTGTATGTGTGTATATATGTATATATATATATATATATACACACACACATTATTATATATATATATATACACACATATATAAAAAAAAAAAAACAATATAATATGGATTTAGTTTAATATATATATAAAAAACTAAATCCATATTATATTGGGTTTTTTAAATTTTATATATATATATAATTAATTTCGGGTCAGGGGCCGTTATCCATATATCCAACTCCAATACCACATTGGTTTTTAAGTCTAAAAAGGCAGAACTTCGCGACGGCAAACACCGGGTCTAAAAAGGCAGAACTTCGCGACGGCAAACACCGGGGGAATATTTGTATCACTTAGATTGTCTAGGTTTTTTTTTAAGCGGTTATGTCACGAATTTGCAGAATCACATCACCCCTAATTCGGGTGGGGCGGGGCGGGGGGCTCAAATAAACCGAATCAACTTGAGAATGTTTTCGAATTTCAAAAGAGTTAAGGGTTTTAACTTGTTATGTGTACCAACAATTGAACAATGCCATTCTTCCTTGCAGCTGACATGGCAACACAATGCCCGTGGCTAGTATATCATTAACATGAATGTATAATTCAATTATTAACCACAATGTTAGTGAGGGGGGAAATCTCCTGTTTAAGAATAAGGGGTCGGCCATTTGGGACTGAGATGAGGATAAACCTTTTTCACCCAGAGAGTTGTGAATCTGTGGAATTCTCTGCCGCAGAAGTCAGTGAAGGCCGATTCACTGGATGTATTCAAGAGAGAGTTAGATTTAGCTCTTAGGACTAAAGGAATCAAGGGATATGGGGAGAAAGGCAGGAACGGGGTACTGATTCTGGATGATCAGCCATGAAAATATTGGAGGGCGGTGCTAGCTCTAAGGGCCAAATGGTCCACTCCTGCACCTATTGTCTATGTTTATATGTTGCTATGTCATTAATAAAAGCCAATTAATTACAGTCCATAGTTGACTTTTATAGTTTACAATTAAATATTACTCAGACTGATGGGTATTTTGTGTAGGACGGAACTGCAGATGCAGTTTTAAACCGAAGATAGACACAAAAATCTGGAGTAACTCAGCGGGTCAGGCAGCATCTCTGGCGAGAAGGTGCAGGTGACCCTTCTTCTGTCTTCAAGCTAAACGCTAAAGAGAAAGTTTGTATATTGCATGCACGATTATTATTTTTTAAGTTATCTGCAATGTTACATAGAAACATTGAAAAATAGGTGCAGGAGTAGGCCATTCGGCCCTTCGAATCAGCATCACCATGCAATATAATCATGGTTGAACATCTAAAATCAGTACCTCGTTCCTGCTTTCTCCCTATAATCCCTCGATTCCTTTAGCCCCAAGAGCTAAATCTAACTCTCTCTTGAAGACATCCAGTGAATCGGCCTCCACTGACTTCAGTGGCAGAGAATTCCACAGATTCACAACTCTCTGGGTGAAAATGTTTCGTCCTCATCTCAGTCCTAAATGGCCGACCCCTTATTCTTAAACTGTGTGACCCCTGGTTCTGGACTCCCCCAACATCGGGAACATTGCTCCAGCATCTAGCCTGTCCAATCCCTTAAGAATGTATATATTCTTGTGTAAGATCCCCGCTCATCCTTCAAAATTCCAGTGAATACAAGCCCAGTCGACCCATTCTTTCAGTCCCGCCATCCCGGGAATTAATATGGAATTGCAGAATTAATTGAAGGATAAAAATCCTGTAGATGACTTACCATTCGGCGGTGCCACCGACTCGAGCCTAATTAGACTAATTCCCCGCTCTCCGGGTAGCTCAGCTGGAGTTTTATTCCTGATTATCTACACGAGTGCATTTCCAACACTCCTGTTCTGTCCCCTCTCTTCACTCAATGGGCCGGGTTAAAAAACAAATAAACTGGTTAAAATACATTTATCTTCTCACCGCTGCCTATCTGCCACTAGAAGCACTTGCGCCTGAACACGGGGCAGTAATCGCCGCTTTGCCTCTTATCTCACTCCGACTGCAATCAATGTGTAATTCATTTCAGATGTGTCGCTGCCGCCGCCGCGGCTGATCAACTTGATAGCTCTTAACCGACGGAATCCTTCAGATTCCGTTCATGGAAGTTTCATTCTTATATATTACAATAATTGTTACATGATGTTTATATGTACACACACAAACATAATATAATTATAGATCATTATGTATATAATAAATGCTATAGTGTTCTGTACACTGTACTGTACTGTACTGTACTGTACACTGACAATGACAATTAAAATTTAATCTGAATCTGAATCTGTAAACACCAGTGTGTGTGTGCGTGTGTGCGTGTGCGTGTGTGTGCGTGTGTGTGCGCGTGTGACACAAGGGCCACATCTAACTCCCTCTTAAATATAGCCAATGAACTGGCCTCAACTACCCTCTGTGGCAGAGAGTTCCACAGATTCGCCACTCTCTGTGTGAAAAATGTTTTTCTCATCTCGGTCTTAAAAGATTTCCCCCTTATCCTTAAACTGTGACCCCTTGTTCTGGACTTCCCCAACACTGGGAACAATCTTCCTGCATCTAGCCTGTCCAACCCCTTAAGAACTTTGTAAGTTTCTAGAAGATCCCCCCTCAATCTTCTAAATTCTAGCGAGTACAGAGCCGAGTCCATCCAGTCGTTCACTCATCTGTCCTGACAAAAGTTCTTCTCATCTCGGTCTTAAAAGACTTCCCTCTTATCCTTAAATGGCAAGAATGCCCTGTTCCTCAGATTAGGAGACATCAAAAATCTTACGCGATACTCCAGGTGTCCAACCCCTTAAGAGACCCCGTACAACTTCTAGTAGCACCCCCCTCAATCTATACTCAAATTCCCACACTGGTTTAGTACACCGAAGAGAGACGAAAATGCTGGAGTCTTTCTTCACCATCCTTGTCCTGGACATCCCAGAATCAGTCTGGTGAACCTTCTCTGTACTCCCCTGTCTATGGCAAGATGTGTGGTTCCCCTTCATCCTCAGTGTTAGGTAAACATTGTGGTACGGATGTGGCTCCTGGGATGTGGACTCCCATGACCCTGTACATGCGGCTAGTAGTGCCACCACTCCCCCCCCCCCCCCCCCCCCCCCCAAATCCCTCCCCCGCAACTACCGTTTCGATTAAAATTATAGCAGAAATAGTAAGTATTAAAAATATTCATGTGAATTGTGTCTGAGGTTTGTCGGTGCATCGGACTCACCAGTTTGTTGGCCGGGCGGGGAGGTGTGTGAATATTGCACTTCGAAAAGGATAAGGGGGAAATCCTTTAAAACCGAGATGAGAAAAACATTTCACACAGAGAGTGGTGAATCTCTGGAACTCTCTACCACAGAGGGTAGTTGAGGCCAGTTCATTGGCTATATTTAAGAGGGAGTTAGATGTGGCCCTTGTGGCTAAGGGGATCAGGGGGTATGGAGAGAAGGCAGGTACGGGATACTGAATTGGATGATCAGCCATGATCATATTGAATGGCGGTGCAGGCTCGAAGGGCCGAATGGCCTACTCCTGCACCTAATTTCTATGTTTCTATGTTTCTAAAATGAGACCAAAATTATGCTTATGCTGGAGTAACTCAGCGGGACAGGCAGCATCTCTGGAGAGAAGCATCTATCGATGTTTCGGGTCGAGACCCTTCTTCAGGCAATATGCATCTGATTTTGTGTTTTCCTACTAGATAGCAAAATCATTTATTTAAAAGCAAACTCCGTACTAAACGCCCAATTATATGAATGATGTCAACAAAATAGAGAGAATACAGAGGAGATTTACTAGAATGTTGCCTGGGTTTCAACAACTAAGTTACAGAGAAAGGTTGAATAAGTTAGGTCTTTATTCTCTGGAGCGCAGAAGGTTAAGGGGGGACTTGATAGAGGTCTTTAAAATGATGAGAGGGATAGACAGAGTTGATGTGGACAAGCTTTTCCCTTTGAGAGTAGGGAAGATTCAAACAAGAGGACATGACTTCAGAATTAAGGGACAGAAGTTTAGGGGTAACATGAGGGGGAACTTCTTTACTCAGAGAGTGGTAGCGGTGTGGAAAGAGCTTCCAGTGGAAGTGGTGGAGGCAGGTTCGTTGGTATCATTTAAAAATAAATTGGATAGGCATATGGATGAGAAGGGAATGGAGCGTTATGGTATGAGTGCAGGCAGGTGGGAACTAAGGGAAAAATGTTGTTCGGCACGGACTTGTAGGGCCGAGATGGCCTGTTTCCGTGCTGTAATTGTAATATGGTTATATGGTTAAACGACAAAGTGCAGGAGCGGCTCGGCGGGACGGGCAGCATCTGTGGAGAGAAGGAATGGGTGACGCTTCGGGTCGAGGCCCTTCTTTAGATAATTAATGCTGGGGTTTTTTCAATGCAAAAATCTGTAATAAAACAAAAACATGTTGTGAATAGTCAGCATGTCAGACAGGTTGCGTGAAGGCAGCATTTTCTGTTCAATAGACAATAGGTACAGGAGAAGGCCATTCGGCCCTTCGAGCCAGCACCGCCATTCAATGTGATCATGGCTGATCATCCCCAATCAGTTCCCCGTTCCTGCCTTCTCCCCATATCCCCTGACTCTGCTATTTTTAAGAGCCCTATCTAGCTCCCTCTTGAAAGCATCCAGAGAACCGGCCTCCACCGCCCTCTGAGGCAGATAATTCCACAGACTCACCACACTCTGTGAGAAAAAGTGTTTCCTCATCTCCGTTCTAAATGGCTTACTCCTTATTCTTAAACTGTGTGTGGCCCCTGGTTCTGGACTCCCCCAACACCGGGAAGATGTTTCCTGCCTCTAGCGTGTCCAAACCCTTAACAATCTTATATGTTTCATTTTCAGCCGACTCAACTGTTAGGAGACGAGAATTCGATTTGCCCTCGTCAGTTCAGTTCAGTTCGGTTTAGTCTAGTTTATTGTCACGTGTACAGAGTGTGCAGTTACAGGATAAAGGGAATAACGTTCACTGCAAGGTACAGTCCAGCAAAGTCCGATCAAAGATAGCCCGAGGGTCTCCAATGAGGTAGATGGGAGGTCAGGACCGCTTGTTAGTTGGTGAGAGGGCGGTTCAGTTGCCTGATAACAGCCGGGAAGAAACTGTCCCTGAATCTGGAGGTGTGCGCGTTTACTTGGAAAAAATAAATATTTTAAATCAATCAGGATTATATATTTTAAAACCAAAATCAGGAAGTGTGGCCATGCGAACAGCGCCCGTCTGAATCATCCAGATCCTCCAGAGAGTGGAACATATATTTGCTTATACATTTATAGAGATATCCATTTTATAGTCCCGAGGCTCCACAATGTATAAGGGCATTATTTCTTACAATCCTAACCCCTAAGACCCTGAAGACCAGTTTCCAGTCGACAATGCGTGTTTACATAGAAAAATAGAAACATCGAAATTAGGTACAGGAGTAGTCCATTCGGCCCTTCGAGCCTGCACCGCCATTCAATATGATAATGGCTGATCATCCAACTCAGTATCCCGTACCCGCCTTCTCTCCATACCCCCTGATCCCCTTAGCCACAAGGGACATCTAACTCCCTCTTAAATATAGCCAATGGACTCGGTCAACTGCCCTCTGGGGCAGAGAGTGTGTTCACCACTCTCGTTCCACGGATCTCGGTACAAGGGTTTCCCCCTTATCCTATTGACCCCTTTTGGACTTCCCCACGTTCGCACGCAATCTTCCTGCGGTGCTCACCCCTTAAGAATTTTGTACATTTCTATAACACCCTCTCAATCTCCTAAATTCTAGAGAGTATAACCAAGTCTGCCCAGTCGGGATCAGTCTGGTGAACCTTCTCTGCACTCCCTCTATGGCAAGAATGTCTTTCCTCAGATTTGGAGACCAAAACTGCACGCAATACTCCAGGTGTGGTCTCACCAAGACCCTGTACAACTGCAGTAGAACCTCCCTGCTCCTATACTCAAATCCTTTTGCTATGAAAGCTAACAGACGTTAGCTTTCATTGCAAACAGAAAGTTTAAGAGACGCTCTGTGAAAATCCCTGACTCGGTTGCTAAGGGGAAGTGTGTAATTCGTTCCACGGAGTGTACAAGGGTCTCGGATATTACATTTATTCACGTTTGCACGCTTCGGCGGTGCTCACAAGAAACGCACACACACACACTCACACACAATCTACACTTCACGCTGCCTCGACAAGGCCAGCAACATCATCAAGGGCCAGTCATTCCCTCTTCTCCCCTCTCCCATCAGGCAAGAGGTACAGAAGTGTGAAAACGCACACACACCCCAGATTCAGGGACAGTTTCCTCCCAGCTGTTGTAATCAGGCAACGAAACCGTCATCTCATCAACTAGAGAGCGGCCCTGTCCCACCGTCTATCTCATTGGAGCCCCTCTGACTATCTTTAATCTGACTTTGCTGGACTTTATCTTGCACTGAGCGTGATTCCCTTGATCCTGTATCTGTACACTGTGGACGGCTCGATTGTAATCATGTGTAGCCTTACCGCTTTTCACTATACCTCGGTAAATGTGACACTAATTGTGGGCCGAATGGCCGGCTCCCGTGCTGTGCCGTTGTGAGTTCCATGTCAATATCCCGTCCACACACACTGTAGAAGGGTCTCGAGCCGAAACGTCACATATTTCTTTTTCTCCAGAGATGCTATCTGGCCCACTGAGTCACTCCAGCTTTCCGTGTCAATCTATCGTCGGTTCAAACCAGCATCAGAGGTTCCATCCAAACCATACATGTGTACTTGCGATTTAATACCAGATATTGTCGCGTCGATGTATCCACAACAACGTTATACAACATCAATTAGCACCTCTGTAAAAAGTGGATAAACAGGTTTAGTTTGGGGATCGTGTATAATAAGGGTCTTTGATTTTGGAAACTATGAGGCGCTGAGAGTTAGTTGCGTGTAGGAAACGGGTAACAATGACTTACAATGTGTGTCTTTTTGTCAACCAACACCTGCTGATTCTACAATAGAATCAACAGCGGGGGAATCTCACCATTTAATTCTCTTAAAATATAAAGGTATATCCGCACAGAAGAGTTCGGGGCGACATTAAATATTAGATGGTGGATAAAAATGCTGGAGAAACTCAGCGGGTGAGGCAGCATCTGTGGAGCGAAGGAAATAGGTGACGTTTCCATATCGTTGATGTATATTGTAAATAGCTGCGGTCCCAGCACTGAGCCTTGCGGTACCCCACTAGTCACTGCGTGCCATTCTGAAAGGGACCCGTTAATCCCCTGCTCTATGTTTCCTGTCTGCCAACCAATTTTCTATCCAATTTCAGGTAGTCCCTGCTTTCTCCCTCTCTCTCCTCCCCTCCCCAGCTCTCCCACAGCCCACAGTCTCCGCCTCTTCCTTTCTTCTTCACCAGAGAAGGCAGGCACGGGTTATTGTTTGGGGATGATCAGCCATGATCACAATGAATGGCGGTGAGGGCCGAATGGCCTCCTCCATAGAAAATATGTGCAGGAGGAGGCCATTCGGCCCATCGAACCAGCACCGCCATTCATTGTGATCATGGCTGATCGGCCCCTATCAATAACCTGTGCCTGCCTTCTCCCCATATCCCTTGACTCCACTAGCCCCTAGAGCTCTATCTAACTCTCTCTTAAATCCATCCAGTGACTTGGCCTCCACTGCCCTCTGTGGCAGGGAATTCCACAAATTCACAACTCTCTGGGTGAAAACGTTTTTTTCTCACCTCAGTCTTAAATGACCTCCCCTTTATTCTAAGACTGTGTGGCCCCTGGTTCTGGGCTCGCCCAACGTCTTCAGTGTAAACCAGCATCTGCAGTTGCTTCCTACACGGGCCGATCACAGAAACCTCATCATGAGAGACAGACAGATAGATAGATAGATAGATGCTCATGGAACATTTACACCAGAACAACCAACTCATCCGTGAAAGCAAAAACAAAAACAAAACAAACCGAGGTAGCTGGGAGCTAATGTGAAACGGGGAGGGAAAGCACTTGGTGGAAATATCCGGCCGGTTACAACAGCTGGGTTTACAAGGACGAGCTGTGTCACAGGCCCCACCTGCCCTGTCTACAAGCACAGTGCGAGGATGCAGCTGGTTGGGGAGGGGGGGGGGGAGGGGGGGGGGGGGGGGGGGGGGGGGGGGGGGGTGGAGATTGGTAGCGCAGTGAGCGGAGTTTCAATGGGTGTGGGAATTGGATCTTGCAGGTTTCCAACCCATCTCTCAACGCCACCCAATGTGTCAAGTTTCTGATCCTAATCGCTGCTGTAGACCATTGCACCGCCACCCAAGTAGACCCCCCCCCCCCCCCCCCACCCACACCCACCCCACCCCAGACAGAAATTCAGGCCAGGGGACACATCGTGTTGGTAATCCCACCCTCAACACCACTATTGGGGCATCAGTCACCAGAGGCGGTGGCGCGGCGATGGTCACACAGCCGCCTTCACGAGGGACATTACTGATGGGCGATAAATGCTGACCTTGTCATCGATGCCCACATGCGGGTCTTTAAAGTCACCCGACCGTCGCCTGCACTGTTTTATACCCCATACTCCACCCTAACCTCCAGAATGCCATGCAAAATATTCCCCCCTCTCCCCTTTCCCCCCCCCTACCCACTTCGCCCCTCTCCCTCTCCTCTCCCCTCTCCCTCGTCCCCCTCCCCCTCTCGCCCCCCAATTCCCCCTCTCCCCCCTCCTCTCTCCCCCTCCCCCCTCCCCTCTCCCTCTCCCCCCTCCCTCTCCTCTCCGCCCCCTCTCCCCCTCCCCTTCTTTCTCCCATCCCAATTATCCCCTCTCCCCCCTCTCTCCTCTCCCCCTCTCTCCCCCCTCCCCCTCCCTCTGCCCCCTACCACTCCACCTCCCCTCTCTCTCTCCCCTCCCTCCTCTCCCATTCGCCCCTCTCTCCTCTCCCTCTCCCTCCCTCTCCTCCCTCTCCCCCCCCTCCCCTCGCCTCTCTCCCCCCATCTCCCCCTATCCCCCCTCCCCTCCCTCTCCCATCCCAATTCGCCCCTCTCTCTCCTCTCCTCTCTCCCTCTCCCGTTTCCTCTCCCTCCATCACTCCTTACCTCCCTTCTACCTTCCCCCTACCTTTCACTCAATTCTTCATATCTCCTCTCTCTTTCCCTCCCTCCCCTCCTCACCCCTCACGCCCTCCCCTCCTCCCTCCCCCTCCCTCCTGCTCCCCCCTCATCTTTCTTTTAAAATCTTCCCACTTCAAAACCCGCCTCGATCACCTGTCCGACACGGAGATGATTTTGCCCATTTAAGGCCTGGCTATCTCCCGAGAAACTCCCAGGCCTATAAAAAGGTGTTGAAATTCAACCATTTCAACGCCTTCAGTTAATAGTCAAACCCTTCCCTGTGCCCGCATTATCCAGCACTCTATCAGTGCACGGTATGCGTTTACGATTTCAGAAGTGATATCTGGGCGTTGCACATCATCTTGCAGAGATGGAATTCAAGAGATACCTAAATAAAAAAATCAACGCGTTGTGATTTATTGGTTGAATTCTTAATGCCTTAAATCACAGCCGGCATTCTTGGCACAAGGATATCTCAACGCGTAATTATCAAAAGTGCTTTTACATTATTCCTGGAATGATCCATCAGTGTTTTGTTTTTCGAGAGAGCGCTCTATTAATCCTCACCTCTTGAAACCAATACCTTCTTTGAATTGGAACGGTTTTTAGTTCCTTCAAACAAATTGTGCGATGATTGTAAACAAGGGGAGAACTGGCGACTTAAGGACATATGAGTCGTGTATAGATGCTGGCAGCGGTGTGGATATTGAAGAAGGGTCTCGACCCGAAACGTCACCCATTCCTTCTCTCCAGAGATGCTGCTGCCTGTCCCGCTGAGTTACTCCAGCATTCTGTGTCTACCTCCGGTATGAATATTGATTTCTCTAACTTAAAGTAACCCCTGCAACCGCTGTCTCCACATCCCTCTCCCACTCAAGTTGCTACTAGCTTCTGTCGTCTTGTTCAGTCTCATTGTCTATAACTCGTTTTCACCTAGCTCACAGCTAACTGGTTTATTTTTCACCGTTAATTTTTTTTGCATATAGTTCATTAATTTGCTCTATACCTCCCTATAATCACCGTCTATATCTCACGTTTCCCTTCCCCCCTGACTCTCGGCATGAAGAAACGTCACCTCCCTATTGCTTTACTCCAGAAATGCTGCCTGTCCCGCTGAGTTACTCCAGATTTTTGTGTCTATCTTCAGTGTAAGACAGCATCTGCAGTTCCCCCCTACACAAGGACATATGAGTGGTGTATTTAGCCTGAGGTGCGGGGAAAGACAAGATGGTGATTGGATTACACTAATGGGTAAGGCAGAGATCTCAACGTTCTTCTAGTCTTTCCTTCAATAAATACTCGGCGCGGTTCAAATGATTTCCCGTGGAGTTAATGACTGGATATAGGCATGTGACCTATTTTGTCATTACAGATTATAAATTTAGCTCCACCAGAAATGAAATGGCCTGAATGTTTTCGTGAAAGAATCCCAGTGAATCCCAGTCTCCAAATCCCAGTTGGGATCATCTTACACGAACATCTTGTGCACCGGCAAATGGGTTGTATCTATCCCGGGCGAGGCAGTGGAGTGATTCATAGCAGATCCACAAACACACGACTATAGTCGGGCGGTCTGGAACAGCGACTACATCCTGGTCCAATCCATCCCTGTCCGTGTCCCTGTCAGCTGCTCGTTTAGCTGGCCGACACAATTCGATAATAATCGATGTAGCACTATTGCGTTATATTTCAATCACACTTTCGTTCGGAAATTATTGCAGTTAGTTAACGATCTAACTGGATTGCTTCACTGTCCGAGAGCAAGGACGAACACAGAAAGGTTCAGGTCAACTTTGTCCCTGATGTCAAAATAGGGGGCATTGAAAAAGGCAGCAAGAGGGATTTCTGATTAAGTTTGAAAACAACAGCGGAAAATACACACATATATATATATATTTATATATTGTATATATAGTGTGTAAATACACACACACATATATATGTATATATATATATTATATATATATATGTGTGTGTGTGTGTATGTATATATATATATATGTGTATATATATATATATGTGTGTGTATATATATATATATATATATATATATATATATATATATGTGTGTGTGTGTGTGTATACATGTGTGTATACACACACATGTGTGTCTTGAATTGAGATGAAATCAAGTACTTGACTGCAGATCACAGGGCATTAAACAAACATAGGTAAACTGGGACAGAATATTAACAGCTGATTTAAAAAAAATGGTTTAACAGATTAACATTTACCAGTTTAAAAAAATAACGTTAGCTTTTATTTGTAGCTACAGAGGGAGACACATTTATGTATTTTCTGCACCTGTCTGAAAGTGATTTAGCAATAATTTAACTGCCTGCCATCTGGAATGTAAGATGGTTTAAAATATATATTCTCGATATTTTAAACTTAATAGTTGAATCTTAATATTTTAATCTTTATATTTTAAGAAAATAAAATATTCTTAATTAAATGGAATATATATGTATTCTATTTTTTTTCTTTTAAGAATAATATTATAACATTATATTAGATAAATTATTATAATATTATTATTCATATTTATTCTTAATATTATAATACTTGTATAAGTGTGTATATTATATATTAATATTTATATTATTCTTGATACTTTATTCTTCATATTTATTCTTAATATTATAATACTTAATTGTATGTGTGTATATTATATATTAATAATATAATTCTTAATACTTTATTATTCATATTTATTCTTAATATTATAATACTCAATATTACGAATTAATATTATATTGTTATTGATATTTTATTCTTAATATTTATTCTTAATATTTATAATATAATTCGAATATTTATATCAACCATAAACATTTTAAAACTATTAAGAATATTTGATTTCCGTAATGACATATCAAGAGTTGGGATTATCTGTACAGCACTGAATCTCTCCCGTGTCTACAGAAAGATTTCAAACCAGGATCCGTTCCCCCAGCTGTTGTAAAGGAGATAGTTGACTGCGATTACTGAGAAACCAGCAGCAAAATAATGGATGTGCAGCACCTTTAGAGATTAAAAGATAATAAACTGTAGACATGATCTGTGGTGTTAGCTGGAGATTAAAATGCAGATCACTTCCAATCGATAAATGCTCCAAAGAGACCAATTACTGGAAACTCGGCCGCAGGATTTCCCATTTAATTTTCTCCATGTTGTTACTGGACTGTATTTGCACGGTCTATGCTCATCAGTAAAAAAACACACAGAACGGCCGCTGCCAACTATACCAAGCAGAGGGGTCTAATATCTGAAATATTGGCGCAGTAACTCCGCGGGACAGGCAGCATCTCTGGAGAGAAGGAATGGGTGACGTTTCGGGTCGAGACCCTTCTTTTGTACTATTTATGAAAATGTATAATTCCTTGTGTCAACCTTCGGTGAAAACCAGCATCTGCAGTTCCTTCCTACACGTAAATGCGCAGTAAATCCGGTTTCAATCTCTTTAGAATCTACAAATCTCGCCGTCGGGTTTGTTGTTTTTCTCTGTCCAAAATCTGTTGTTTCTGCAGTATCGGCCCGTTCGGCAAACCATCGTTGAAATTCACAACGTTTTTAAAGTCGAAGTTTGAGAAGGAGTGCTGTTTTTTTTTTAATTAACTGTCAATTTACGGCGACTCCGGACTGTCAAAGCTGCCACAGCCAGACATAAAAACAATTTTTATCCACGAGTAGTTGCTCTACTCAACAGCCAAAAAAATCTATAGCCTCCCTTTGATCTGGTATTTTGTTGGTTCACCTGCTTGATCAATGGTGTTTTAGAACCTTCGAGCCTGCACCGCCATTCAATCTGATCATGGCTGCTCATCCAACTCAGTATCCCGTACCTGTTTTATCATTAATGTTTCATTATTATTAATGTTTAGTGTTTTCTGAGTCATTCGTAACCGTCACTGTATGTAATGTTGTTACTTGTGGGCGGAGCACCAAGGCAAATTCCTTGTATGTGAATACTTGGCCAATAAACTTACTTACTTATTTATTTAAAAAGATACGTCCAGAAAAGTTATTCTTGCATTAGAGAGTATGCAACTTCCATGCTGCAGTTTTATTCTGCGGTATCTCAAAGGTTTATTTTTCACTCTAGAATAAATAGGACCACACCAACGATAAAAAAATGTGGATTTCAAATATGTCCGAAATGTTACACCTGGAAGACATGAGATTCCTCCTAGCAGGCAAACCAGACAATTTCCAAAATATTCGGTCTCCATCTATCGACTTATTACAAGTATAGGGTGCAGCATAACTTTGAAAATAAATGATTTCAGGATCTTCTTTTCACTATGTTTCTATTTCTTGTTCTTTGGCTTTCTGGATAGACTTGGTTTATACGCTCTAGAATTTAGGAGATTGAGAGGGGATCTTATAGAAACTTACAAAATTCTTAAGGGGTTGGACAGGCTAGATGCAGGAAGATTGTTCCCGATGTTGGGGAAGTCCAGGACAAGGGGTCACAGCTTAAGGATAAGGGGGAAATCCTTTAAAACCGAGATGAGAATAACTTTTTTTTTCACACAGAGAGCGGTGAATCTCTGGAACTCTCTGCCACAGAGGGTAGTTGAGGCCACAGTTCATTGGCTATATTTAAGAGGGAGTTAGATGTGGCCCTTGTGGCTAAGGGGATCAGGGGGTATGGAGAGAAGGCAGGTACGGGATACTGAGTTGGATGATCAGCCATGATCATATTGAATGGCGGTGCAGGCTCGAAGGGCCGAATGGCCTACTCCTGCACCTAATTTCTATGTTTCAATGTTCCTATGTTTCTTCTTAACTATTAACTTCGTGTTTTACGTTTCTACGGGTCTCCCTCGGTCACTCTTTCACGCACTTACTATCCTATCTAACTCTCTCTCTACTTTCCTTCCTTTTAAAGTTTAAAGCAAGAAGTGGTACAGGAAATGTATTATGTTATTTTTTTTGGCATATATCACTGTAATGTTACTTCTAATGAATAAAATTTAAAAAAATAATAAATAGGAGAATGTAAAACTTTTTAGTCTACGACTAGCAGAATAAACCTTCCTCCAACACATATCCACTAACAACACTCTCCCATACATACTTATTATCAGTAATCATATATTTAATTCGCTCCATAGATGCTGCCTCACCCGCTGAGTTTCTCCAGCACTTTTGTCTCCCTTCACAAAGTGTGCTTGTTATTTAGATACAAGTCGGTGCGGTCCTGTGTATCATTAGATAACCAATACTTGTATTACAGATAGCCGGCCGTCGTGTAAAATGTGGGATTCACCTGCAATGCTTCTGTTTGGATACTTTATGTACATAGAGGCGCAAATACCAACACAGTTAACCCTACAAAATGTTGACTGTAATATTGGAAACAAGCATTAAAATATTCAATAGGGATCATGCTAGGGAACGCGGTGATTTCAATGTGGAGACACGGCGACTGCTGTTGTAATTGGTTTAATTTAAAAAAAAAACTAATGTCAGATTTCACTCGTTGAGACAGGATGTGGGGAAAAAGAAATAGCATTTAAGGATCTCAAGTGCGCTGGAGAATCCGGAGGGAAGCCTAACATCGCAAGATCACCAGTAGCATTTTCTAGTGGCCATTTCATGTTTGCAGATGGCTTGAAGTTGAAAGATGTAGTGAATTACTATAAAGGATCGGCTCCCATTTCCCAGCAGAATGTCTCTTTAATGGACCCCACCAGTCTTTTGTACTGAAGTCGCGTCCTGACCTGCTACGCGAGCGGACTAGGTGCGGGCGAGGACAGATTGACTGTTTCTAACGAAGCATTTCCCCCCCCCCCCCCCCCCCCCCCCCCCCCCCCTCCCAAGTGTCTAACGTCTGTTGATTTAGCAAAGAAAAAAAACCGGCCACGATTGTAGAGCTGATATTGGACTCGTGCTGAGTGTGGCTAGATTGGATATATCTCGTGAACAACACCACACACACACACACACACACACACACACACACACACACACACACACACACACACACACACACGCACACACACACACACACACGCACGCACACACACACACACACACACACACACACACACACCACACACACACACACACGCACACATACACACACACACACATAGACACACACACACACACACACACACACACACACACACACACACACACACACACACACACACACACACAACACACACACACACACGCACACACACACACACACACACACACACACACACACACACACACACACACACACACACACACACACACACACACACACACACACACACACACACGCACACACACACACACAGACAGGCACACACACATTCACGCACACACACACACACGCACACACACACGCACACACACAGACACACACACACACACACACACACACACACACACACACACACACACAACACACACACACACACACACACACACACACACACACACACACACACACACACACACACACACACACACACACACACACACACACACAACACACACACGCCATTTAATCAGTTTGGAGTTTGTTTTAGACCCCGCGACCTTTCAGATGACCGTTATCTGCTTCAACTATCAGTTCCCCCCAGGAAACCCAGAGGCCCATGAATCATTCCTGAAGGTAGACACGTGAATGGCAAAGGGAAAAAAAAGTTTAGACAACTGGTGATTAGCCTATCAAAATGTCCGCACACAACAAACACTTCACATAGGGCGCGCTATCTGCAGTAAATCGCGTGTATCCATCTACCCACCTGTTAATTAGGAAGTGAGACGCAACTGCGAAGAATGGGCTGGTGGGTTTTTTTTGTATAAAACCCAGTCACCTTCAATAGACACACAATGGGCAGCAGAGAGAAAACAAAACTAAAGGTGCGTCAAAAAAAGGAATGTCAGGCAGTGAATAATAATGTTGGCTGCAGGATGTCAGTCTGTTTGCGAGTATTGTTATTCGCCCTTTTACCGGGACGAGGTCAAAAATAACAGGCTAATTATCGGCCAGTTATAAAAAAAATGGGCGATTTGATCAACAAGATCGGAAGGACTTGCAGATGCTGGTTTAAACTGAGGAAAGACACAAAAAGCTGGAGTAACTCAGCGGGACAGGCAGCATCTCTGGAGAGATAAGGAATTTGTGACGTTTCGGGTCGAGACTCTTCAAGAACTAGTCTGTTACTGAGGGGCGACAGAGAGGGGGGGGGGTCCACTCATTGAATTGGTGTAAAACATGAGAGGAGATATGTTTTTAACAGAAGAGACATAAAAATGCTGGAGTAACTCAGCGGGACAGGCAGCATCTCTGGAGAGAAGGGGTGGGTGACGTTTCTTGTCGAGACCCTTCTTCAGGCTCTTTCGGGACGAGACCCTCCTTCGGAAGAAGGGTCTCTGAAGAAGGGTCTCGACCCGAAACGTCACCCATTCCTTCGCTCCACTGATGCTGCCTGTCCCACTGAGTTATTCCACCCACAACTAACAATCACCGTCTATATCTCTCGTTTCTCTTTCCCACTGACTCTCAGTCGGAAGAAGGGTCTCGACTCGGAACATCGCCAATTATTTCTCCCCCAGAGACGCTGCCCGTCCCACTGAGTTACTCCAGCCAGCATGTTGTGTCTATCTTCGGTTTCAGCCAGCATCTGCAGTTCCTTCCTACACAAGAACAGGTTCTTCAGAGGAATAGATCGGGTAGACGCACAGACTCTCTTGCCCAGAGTAGGGAAATCGAGGACCAGAGGACATAGGTTCAAGGTGAAGGGGAGAAGATTTAATAGGAATCCGAGGGGTAACTTTTTCACACAAAGGGTGGGGTGTGTGTATGGAACGAGCTGCCAGAGGAGGTAGTTGAGGCTGGGACTATCCAATCGTTTAAGAAACAGTTAGACAGGTACATGGATAGGACAGGTTTGGAGGGATATGGACCAAGCGCAGGCAGGTGGGACTAGTGTAGCTGGGACATTTTTGGCCGGTGTGGGCGAGTTGGGCCGAAGGGCCTGTTTCCACACTGTATCACTCTATGACTCTATGACACACATACATATATATATATATATATATATATGTGTGTGTGTGTGTGTGTGTGTGTGTGTGTGTGTGTGTGTGTGTGTGTGTGTGTGTGTGTGTGTGTGTGTGTGTGTGTGTGTGTCATAGAGTCATAGTGATACAGTGCGGAAACAGGCCCTTCGGCCCAACAGGTTACCCCATGTATCGATGAGTGAGTGTATGTATACACACATTGAACTTTTTTCTCGTTTATAATATTGTTTACAGTGTACTATGATTACATATTCTGCTATACTGCGACAGGTCATTGTTCTATCTGGGACATATGGTAATAAAACATTCTTGACTTATATTTCACTGGCTGACGTTTTTGATCTGAATATTTCTCTCCCCGCGGATGTTGGTTTGGTTTGGTGTGTTAAAAGGAGATGGAAGTTTGCGAGTTGTGTCGGGGGCGGAGTGGAATGTGTCTGAAACATGGCAAATATTTGCCACCTTATGTACACGGGCCCCGAACGCCTTCTACATTGTTGGTGCGGTGATGTTAAATTAATCCCAGCGCGCCGCGGCACCATCCTGTTTTGTCTAACGACAGGGGCATCGGCCGAGGGTGGGGAAACACGGATGACTTTCCATGTTATTTTCTATATTGGCGAATCCTTCCAGTTAAACGTGGGAGGTCTCTTAGTTGAAGGTAGACAAAAATGCTGGAGAAACTCAGCGGGTGCAGCAGCATCTATGGGGCGACAATAAGAATAATTCAGCGCGGAAGCGGAGTGAGCGGCAATTAGTCAAAACTGAATGTTGACAACACACGGGGATTTTGCAAATTAATCCGAGCCTCACCCCCTCCCCCCCTCCCCACAGACACACACACACACACACACACACACACACACACACACACACACACAAGCGGTAACGATACTAGTCTGCCTTTAAACAAAACATGATTGTACGAGGCGAACAGCCCCTGAATATATATTTATATTGCGATTAGATATAATGAGAACGTGTGAATGGAAGCGATGACGTATTGACGTGTCAAGTGCGCGATCTAAATCCCCTGCAGTTTCCCTAAAGTAAAATTCTTCAATACTTTGGCCCCAGATAGAGGAATAATAAATGTATTTCCCA
The DNA here is from genome assembly GCF_028641065.1 of Leucoraja erinaceus. NCBI lineage: Eukaryota > Metazoa > Chordata > Chondrichthyes > Rajiformes > Rajidae > Leucoraja > Leucoraja erinaceus. The sequence goes on from NC_073401.1 coordinate 30,217,942, forward strand.
GCTCAGTTCAGTTTAGTTTATTGTCACGTGTGCCGAGGAGCAGTGAAAAGCTTTTGTCAGTCCGCAGAAAGACAACACATGATCATAGTCGAGCCGTTTACAGTGTTCGGATACAGGGAATAACGTGAATACGGTTTAGTGCAAGGGAAAGTCCGATCAAGTTTAGCCCATGGGTCACCAATGAGGTAGATAGTAGTTCAGGACCGCTCTCTGGTTGTGGTACGATGGTTCAGTCCCTGATTCTGGAGATGTGTGTGCGTTTTCACACTTCTGTACCTTTTGACCGATGGGAGAGGGGAGAGGAGGGAGTGGCCGGGGTGCGAGTGGCCACCCTGCCCGGCACATCCCCTTTAAACGTTGCTCCTCTCACTTCATGTCCTCTTAGTCATTGACTTTTCCACAAAGAGTCAACAGTGATTAAATTGTCATCTCTACAGAAAAGGGAACGATTAAATTCTTACTTGCAGCAGCATTAACACAGGGCTGATAGATAACACAACAAATAAACGTGCAATATTAAAAAATATATATATATTAGTGCACATAAATGAAAGCCCTAAGTCTTGAGTGCAATCAAGGCATGTTGGGGGAGTCCAGAACCAGGGGCCACATAGTTTAAGAATAAACAGTGAGCCATTTAGAACGGAGATGAGGAAACACTTTTTCTCACAGAGAGTGTTTAGTCTGTGGAATTCTCTGCCTCAGAGGGTGGTGGAAGCAGGTTCTCTGGATGCTTTCAAGAGAGAGCTAGAGCTCTCTGCAGAGAGTAGTGCGTTCGGCCGAACGCACTATGGGAACTTCACTCACCCCCCTGCAGGAACTATACAACAGGAGGTGCAACTCCAGAGCAAATAAAATCATGGGAGACCCCTTCCACCCCTGCAACGGACTGTTCCAGCTGCTACGGTCAGGCAAACGCCTCCGTTGCCATGCGGTGAGAACGGAGAGGTTGAGAAGGAGTTTCTTCCCAGAGGCAATTCGGACTGTAAACGCCTATCTCACCAGGGACTAACTCTACAGAACGTTTTTCCTTCCCTTATTTATTATGTAAAAGAATATGTGTGTTATGATTGTGTTTATAATTTGTTTGGTTGTTTTGTTGTTTGTCTTTTGCGCAAAAGTCCGCGAGCATTGCCACTTTCATTTCACTGCACATCTCGTATGCGTATGTGACAAATAAACTTGACTTGACTTGACTTGACTAGATAGGGCTCTTGAAAAGAGCGAAGTCAGGGGATATGGGGAGAAGGCAGGAACGGGGTACTGATTGGGGATGATCAGCCAGGATCACATCGAATGCCGGTGCTGGCTCGAAGGGCCAGTTTAAGGATAATGGGGAAGTATTTTAGGACCGAGATGAGAAAAAAAATTCACACAGAGTGGTGAGTATGTGGAATTCTCTGCCACAGAAGGTAGTTGAGGCCACACAGTTCATTGGCTATATTTAAGAGGGAGTTAGATGTGGCCCTTGTGGCTAAAGGGATCAGGGGGTATGGAGGGAAGGCAGGAACGGGATACTGAGTTGGATGATCAGCCATGATCATATTGAATGGCGGCGCTGGCTCGAAGGGCCGAATGGCCTACTCCTGCACCTATTGTCTATGTTTCTATGGGGTTTTTTTTTGTAAAGACTGCTCTCCACCTCCCGCCCCTTGCACCCTCTCTCCCTTGGTGAGAGAGGCGAGGAAACGCCCACCTGCCCTACCTGTCAGCGCTGTCTCTCGTTCATTTCCACACGTGTTAGATTGCTATCAGGTAGTCTTTGACCGCCGTACATCTGGCATAATGTATTTAGTGTCAGGACAAATGATGCATATTTTGGACCTTGTAGGGTTAAGTTCGTTTTGGAAATCGCCCTTCCTGATTCCCCAAAGTAACACGCCTACACTAACGTTATTTCGGAAATACACCGTGCAGATAGATGCATGGAACTCTATACAGCAACGCGGCGGGTTTCAGCGGGAGGCGAGGAGCGATAGCACACAAAACACGGAGCAGTGCGGCTCCGGAACATGCCCTTCGGCCCACAAAGTCCGTGCTGTACACGATGCCAAGATATACACATCTCATTCGGCTGCACTACTGATTTTCCCTGCATCCCCTGAATATCCATGTACATGTCTAAAAATCTCTTAGCATAGTGTTAGAGTCACATATAATGGAAGCAGGCCCTTCAGCCCAACCCGTCCATGCCGACCAAGACACACCACCTAAGGTAGCCCAATTTGGCCCGAATCCTTCTAAAACGTCCCATTCCAGGGAGTCTGTGTCTGAAGAAGGGTCCCGTCCCGAAACGTCACCTATCCTTCCTCTCCGGAGATGCTGCCTGACCCGCTGTTACTCCACCACCTTGTGTCTATCTTTGCTATCTACCAGCTTCTGCAGTTCTTTATTTCTACTATGCACGAACCTGTTCAAGTGTCTTGTAAATGTGTCAATATTATGAGGCAATTCGATATCTTAAAATCTGCACCAATTCATACTTCATAATGAGGAGTTAATTATATATCCTTCTGAATTGTGACATTGTGTAATATCAGCTTCTCCCTCTCACCTTCCATTCAACTGCTCTCATTCTCACACACACACACACACACACACACACACACACACACACACACACACACACACACACACACACACACACACACACACGCCCGCGTGCGCACACACACACACACACACACACACACACACACACACACACACACACACACACTCGCACACACACTCACGCACCCACATAACACACACACAGGCACACACACATACACACACACACACACATACACACACACACACACCCACACACACACACACACACACACACACACACACACACACACACACACACACACACACACACACACACACACACACACACTCACACATACACACACACACATACACACACACACATACACACACACACACACACACACGCACACACACACACACACACACACACACACACACACACACACACACACACACACACACACACACACACACACACACACACGCACACACACACACACACACACACACACACACACACACACACACACACACAGACACACACACACACACACACACACACACACACACACGCACACACACACACACACACACACACACACACACAACACACACACACACACAGGGTTAAAACTGTAGATATTCCCTTGCTGTGAGCTTATAACTGCCTCCGTTGGGATTCGCTGCGAGACATCTCGGGCGCTGCTTGTGAAGGGAAGGGAATATACACGGGGAAATCTCCTAGCAAAAGTTCACAATCAGTTGTCTTCCTTGATGCGAATATCACCCGTGGCCAGTGCTGCGTGTATTGACTAGATATTTCACAATATTGTTTTAAAATATATATTTTTCCTCGCTCATTCTATCATTTTCTTGCCCACTGTTTTGGAAGCAAAGGATGTCAGACGCTACGGGGAGAAGGCAGGAGAATGGGGAAGAGAGGGAAAAGATAGATCAGCTGTGATTGAATGGCGGAGTAGACTCGAGACCAAATTCTGTTCCTGTGCCGTCTGATTTTACGGGGCTTCCAGCCAGATTTTTTTTTTTAATTCTAAAAATCACAGGTTCGAGTGAGAATTCTCAAATGTGGCCAAACCAGTCTGAAAAAAGTCACCCATTCCTTCTCTCCAGAGATGCTGCTTGACCCGCTGAGTTACCCCAGCATTGAAACATATAAGATTGTAAAGGGTTTGGACGCGCTAGAGACAGGAAACATGTTCCCGATGTTGGGGGAGTCCAGAACCAGGGGCCACAGTTTAAGAATAAGGGGTAAGCCATTTAGAACGGAGACGAGTAAACACTTTTTCTCACAGAGAGTGGCGAGTCTGTGGAATTCTCTGCCTCAGAGGCCGGTTCAAGAGAGAGCTAGATAGGGCTCTTACAGATAGTGGAGTAAGGGGATATGGGGAGAAGGCAGGAACGGGGTACTGATTGGGGATGATCAGCCGTGATCACATTGAATGGCGGTGCTGGCTCGAAGGGCCAAATGGCCTCTACTCCTGCACCTATTGTCTATTGTCTATTGATTTTGTGTCTGTTTTTCTGTTTGAACCAGCGTCTGCAGTTCCTTTCCTGCACGGCTCATTCTGGGGCACCAGCGTTGCACACAATCCGTGTACTAATCCGGCTTGTCTTCGCTATTAAATGCTTCCGCCCATCAGGGTTCTGGAGGCGGTCTCGGCTGTGCGGCTCAGAGTTTGACGCTAGCTGTATTTGTCAGCATTTTACACACAGGCAGATACTAACGTGGACACCGAGGTTTCAGAGGGGGGGGGGGGGGGGGGGGGGGTGACTATCCGCCTCCGAGAAGAAGGAGCAAACAAATAGCAACCGGGGCTAAAGAAAATGTGACGAGGTCTGTAGATAATGTAACCTCAAATGCCTCGCTCGGTCTGGGGGGAGAAAACGTAGGCGGATCTGTACACTGTACTTTCAAAACTTGCAAACAGGGAGGGCAAATTGCAAAGGAAAATGGACATTTTCGTGTTTGTAATCTTGTCATTAACAAGTAATGAATTTGTAATTTGTAATTAGTTTGTATTTAAAGGACGTTACAAACACTGCGGGAAACGCATTGAAAGTTGAAAGTGTCCCGGAATAAATAAGTAACTATTTTTTTGGTTGTTGTGAATGTAACTTGTCGACTCGGCGATGGGAAAATACTCGCGAGGTTGAATTTGGTCACTTAATTCTCAAAGTTTAGAAGTGTGATGTGTGTGTGTGTGTGTGTGTGTGTGTGTGTGTGTGTGAGGGGAGGGGAGGGGCAGGGAGGGAGGGAGGGAGGGGGGGGGGGGGGTGGAGAGGGAGGGAAGGCGTCCGCATTCGGCACCTGGACCCCCGGCTGACTAACCCGGACTATCTTACCCGAACATGGAAGTTTGCGGGACGTCCAACGTGAAGGGACACTCCGGAATGGCGTGAAAAACACACACACACACACACCCACACACACACACACACACACAGAGGGTGACACCGAGCTTCTGCCGATCGAAAACGAAACGACTCCTTCTTGTAAAGGAAGAACGACGCGCCTTTCAAGTTGTTACCGCGTAAGTATCACATCGGGAGATTTTTGTTCTTTATCCAGCGGTAAAAACTGGAGTTGTCATTTCAAGGCGGCTGGATATCTCCTGAGACTCGGTGCCCGCTGATGCGGTGATATCGTGCACGGTAGGTCGGGCTGGGGAAAGGCTCAACTTGACATTAGGAACAGCGTGGGTGGGGAGCGTCGTGTCATCGCAGTTGTCAAGGGGGGGGGGGTGGTGGTGGGGGTGGGGGGGGGGGGGGTGGGGGGGGGGGGGGGGGGAGAGGAGGGGGGAGGGGGGGGGGGGGAGGGGAAAAGAAGTAAAAAGTAAGCGATAGTAAGCCATCACACAGATCGACCTGAAACTTTTACACTCAGGTCACGTAGTCAGTCGCGGTGTTTTAAGTTCACTCCGGGAGGGGGGGGGGGGGGAGGGGGGGGGTTAACCTGTCCCCCCCCCCCCCCCCCCCCCCCCCTCAACCCCGACTCTCGCCCTCCGCTGAATGATCATTTTTCACGTGAAGATAATTAAGGGGAAGATAGACACAAAAAAGCTGGAGAAACTCAGAGGGATCTCTGGAGAGAAGGAATGGGTGACGTTTCGGGTCTGGGTATGTTTACTGGCAGAGAGCGGGGTCGGCGTTTGTCAGTTTCTGCTCCCACTCCGCTGTAAGTTCGAGGATAAACTTTACAAAATCTCTGCAAAGTCGCCGTCGACAACCGAGGCAGGTAGAGAGACTGTGGTCTGTAAAGCGCCGGGTTGACAGATTTAGTTTTAGTGTCGTTTAGAGATACAACGCGGAAACAGGCCCTTCGGCGCCGACCCAGCTACCATCGCATATTTAACACTATCCTACACACACACACACACACACACACACACACACACACACACACACACACACACACACACACACACACACACACACACACACACACACACACACACACACACACACACACACACACACACACACACACACTCTGCTAATTTTTTTATTTACAAACCTCCTATTTGGATTTTTTAAGGCAAACTGAAGATCAGCGGGAGATAGAAACATTGAGCATAGAAAATTAGGTGCAGGAGTAGAGGCCATTCGGCCCTTCGAGCCTGCGAATACAATATGATCAATGATCATCCAACTCAGATTTCCAATACCAATTTACAATTACAATTAATCTTACAAACCTCTGCACGTCTTTGGAGTGTGGGAGGAAACCGGAAGATCAGGGGGAGATCAGGGAGAGAACGGTGCAAACTCTATCCAGACAAGCGCTAGTAGTCAGGATCGAACCCGGGTCTCTGGCGACTTGTGGCAGCGACTCTACCCGCTGCGCCACCCAGCCGTCATAAGGGGGGGGGGGGGGGGGGGGGGGGGGGAGTTGAGTCTGTGTTCTGACTCGGCTGTGAGTTTGAAGGTAAACCTTAAAACATCTCTGCCACCGCCTTCAGCAGTCAAGGCAGGTCGAGCGACGGCAGTGTGTAAAGTGCCGGTTTGGCAGGTGAGATGACCCTGAAAGGGACGATTTGCCGGGTGAGGTCAGTTGCAGATAGACACAAAAATGCTGGAGTAACTCAGCGGGTGAGGCAGCATCTATGGAGCGAAGGAAATAGGCAACGTTTCGTCCCGAAACGTTGCCTATTTCCTTCGCTCCATAGATGCTGCCTCACCCGCTGAGTTTCTCCAGCATTTTTGTCTACCTTCGATTTTCCAGCATCTGCAGTTCCTTCTTAAACATCTGGAGATAAAGAAACATAGAAAATAGGTGCAGGAATAGAGGCCATTCGGCCCTTCGAGCCTGCACCGCCATTCAATATGATCATCCAACTCAGTATCCTGTACCTGCCTTCTCTCCATACCCCCTGATCCCTTTTCCCACAAGGGCCACATCTAACTTAAATAGATATATCTTAAATATAGCCAATGAACTGTGGCCTCAACTACCTTCTGTGGCAGAGAATTCCCCAGATTTACCACTCTCTGTGTGGAATATTCTTTTCTCATCTCGGTCCTAAAAGACTTCCCCCTTATCCTTAAACTGTGATGCCCTTGTTCTGGACTTCCCCAACATCGGGAACAATCTTCCTGCATCTAGCCTGTCCAACCCCTTAAGAATTTTGTACGTTTCTATAAGATCCCCCCTCAATCTTCTAAATTCTAGCGAGTACAAGCCGAGTCTATCCAGTCTTTCTTCATATGAAAGTCCTGCCATCCCAGGAATCAGTCTGGTGAACCTTCTCTGTACTCCCTCTATGGCAAGCATGTCTTTCCTCAGATTAGGGGGGCTCAACCTTCTAAATACTCGCGAGGAAGTGTGTTCAATTGCTCCACAGATGCTGCTGCACCCGCTGAGTTTCTCCAGAATTTTTGTGTACCTTCGTGTTCAATTGCAAGTGGGCTCAGAACTATCTCTGAGAATGGTGCTTTAAGCAGGTGTGATTCTTTTAAACACCCTACAAATTGCACTCGGCGGGAGGTCCAGCCGTTCCACCTTCGCCTTGCTCCTTGTTCTAGAAGGAACTGCAGATGCTGGAAAATCGAAGGTACACAAAAAAGCTGGAGAAACTCAGCGGGTGCAGCCGAAACCCTTCGACCCGAAACGTTGCCTATTTCCTTCGCTCAATAGATGCTGCTGCACCCACTGAGTTACTCCAGCTTTTTTTGTGCGTCTCCTTATTGTAATAATTTGGGCCAAATCACCTCCTTGGTAAATGAACGCGGCGCAGTCCCCTTTTACAAGCCAGGCCTCTAGTTAGTCCATGTCTCCCGGTTTCAACGAGGCAGTGACAGAAAGCGTTGGCCCATTAATCAGGCTCGGCTTTCAGTGTAAAAGACTTCATCTATAAAGGCCCCAGCGTCGACAATAGGTCGGTGTGTGGGTCTTGTGCACAGCGCGGGGTTCACACCGAGACAAATGTAGACAGATTAGACCCACACTCTAAAGACAGGCCACGCGTTTAACAATGCCATGTTATTTACAGAGGACATTTAATGCGCTCGGAATCTCAATTGCTGTGTAGTAATGAGCCCTAAGTTGGTTCTTCGGAGAATACATTGAGTTTTTTAGTTCATTCGCGGTCTTATAACGAGTGGCGACGTGCAGTGTGTGTGTGTATCTTATTTTTAATTTGAATGGCAAAGTACAGTGTGGTATTATCTTATTTTCAATGGGAGTGGGCAAGTGTGAAGTGAATGAGGAACATAGTCCACACGTTGAACAACGCAATTAAACTTAGATCAGTCTGAAGAAGGGGGGTTTCGAGACGAAACGTTGCCATATTTCCTTCGCTCCATAGATACTGCCTCACCCGCTGAGTTTCTCCAGCATTTTTGTCTGCCTTCGATTTTCCAGCATCTGCAGTTCCTTCTTAAATGCAATTAAACGGTTCGTTAATGGGTCAATTTTCGCTGAAACTAAAAGGAACCCGGGGGCGTTCGCGCAGGAATATAGACACAAAACGCTGGAGTAACTCAGCGGGACAGGCAGCGTCTCGGAAGAAAATGATTTCGGGGCGAGAACTGAGAGCCAGGAGAGAGGGAGACACATAGAGAAGATATATAGTCAGATAGATAGATCCTTTATTGATAGATAAGGAAGTGTAAGGCGCGGGAAGGCGTGGAAATGAGAGGCGTGGGCGGTGATCATCGAGAGATATTGAGAACAAATGAACGAAAGATATTCTCTGCTCACCCGTATCAAAGATATTTGAACACAAACCCGCAGGAGCTACAGAAGTAATTGGAGCTAAACCAGTCCCAGCAAAAATAAAGAGGCAATTTTAATTGCAAAGCAAGTAATTTTTATTTCCGAAGAGAAACACAAAAAGCTGGAGTAACTCAGCGGGTCAAACAGCGTCTCCGGAGAGACGGAATACGCGCCGTTTCGTGTCGAGACCCTTCTTCAGACGTATTGCCCATCGAAAGCTATTTGATAGAGGTCTTTAAAATGATGAGAGGGATAGACAGAGTTGACGTGGATAAGCTTTTCCCATTGAGAATAGGGAAGATTCAAACAAGAGGACATGACTTGAGAATTAAGGGACAGAAGTTTAGGGGTAACATGAGGGGGAACCTCTTTACTCAAGAGAGTGGTAGCTGTGTGGAATGAGCTTCCAGTGAAGGTGGTGGAGGATGGTTCGATTTTATCATTTAAAAATAAATTGGATAGGTATATGGACGGGAAAGGAATGGAGGGTTATGGTCTGAGTGCAGGTAGATGGGACTAGGGGAGAGTAAGTGTTTGGCGCGGACTAGAAGGGGGGAGATGGCCTGTTTCCGTGCTTGTAATATGGTTATATGATTATATGGTTATATGGAAAGACAATCGGCTCTGAATTAAACGCCTCGTTAACTATTTTTTCGGGTTGAAATGGCGGTCGGATTTCTTGCACTTTTCGTTTTCGGGGAAAAGAAATCGCGAATGATAGATTGTTTAAGAAGGAACTGCAGATGCTGGAAAATCGAAGGGAGACAAAAATGCTGGAGAAAAACTCAGCGGGTGCAGCAGCATCTATGGAGCGAAGGAAATAGGCAACGTTTCGTGCCGAAACGTTGCCTATTTCCTTCGCTCCATAGATGCTGCTGCACCCGCTGAGTTTATCCAGCATTTTTTGTCTACTGCCTTCGAGAATGAAAGATCTTGTGCTTGACCTTGCTTGGGACGTTCCCCTGGAAATCTTCGATCACCCGACTAATCTATATAGAACAGAACTTAGAACAGCACAGCGCAGGAACAAACCCTTCGGCCCACGACCTCTGTTGCCAAAACCAACTTTTACTTGCCTTAATCCATATATAACTGGGCTTGTACACTCTGGAGTTTAGAAGGATGAGAGGGAATCTCGTTGAAACATATAGGATTGTTAAGGGGTTTGGACACGCTAGAGGCAGGAAACATGTTCCCGATGTTGGGGGAGTCCAGAACCAGGGGCTACACACAGTTTAAGAATAAGGAGTAAGCCATTTAGAACGGAGATGAGGAAACACTTTTTCTCACAGAGAGTGGTGAGTCTGTGGAATTCTCTGCCTCAGAGGGCGGTGGAGGCAGGTTCTCTGGATGCTTTCGAGAGAGAGCTAGATAGGGCTCTTGAAAAAGAGCGGAGTCAGGGGATATGGGGAGAAGGCAGGAACGGGGTACTGATTGGAGATGATCAGCCATGATCACATTGAATGGCGGTGCTGGCTCGGAGGGCCGAATGGCCTATTGTTTATTGTCTATCCAAAAGTCTCCTAAATGCCATCTATCGTATCGCTCCTTGCACGCAATAACCCGGAAGAGATTCGGCCGAGGGGGTGTACAATGTGGGGTAGTCACCAACAAAAATAGTACGTTCTGGGTGAATACAATTTTAAATTCACCATGTGGAAGTCATACAGCGTGTAAACAGGCCCTTCGGCCCAACTTGCCCACACCGACTAACATGCCCCATCCACACTCGTGCCACCTGCCCGCGTTTGGCCCCACATCCCGCTAAACCTGTCCTATCCATGTACATGTCTGAAAATGTCTCTTAAACGCTGCGATAGTCCCTGCCTCAACAACCCCGTTCCATACACCCACCATATCTTTGTGTGAAACAAAAGTCACCCCCCGGGTTCCTATTAAATCTTCCCCCACCTCGCCCTGTGTGTGACAAGCCACTGAATCTGAAGGCAGGGTCTTGACCCGAAACGTCAACGATTCCTTCTCTCCAGAGATGATGCCTGTCCCACTGAGTTACTCCATCTTTTTTGTGTGTCTATCTTCGGTTTAAACCGAACGGTTCCTTCCCACACGTTGGTGTGTGTGTGTGTGTGTGTGTGTGTGTGTGTGTGTGTGTGTGTGTGTGTGTGTGTGTGTGTGTGTGTGTGTGTGTGTGTGTGTGTGTGTGTGTGTGTGTGTGTGTGTGTGTGTGTGTGTGTGTCTGAGTGCGTGTGTGTGTGTGTGGGGGTGTGTGTGTGACTGTGTGTGTGTGTGTGTGTGTGTGTGTGTGTGTGTGTGTGTGTGTGTGTGTATCTGTGCGTGTGTGTGTGTGTGTGTGAGTGTGTGTGTGTGTGTGTGTGTGTGTGTGTGTCAGTGGGGGGTGTGTGTGTGTGTGTGTGTGTGTGTGTGTGTGTGTGTGTGTGTGTGTGTGTGTGTGTGTGTGTGTGTGTGTGTGTGTGTGTGTGTGTGTGTGTGTGTGTGTCTGTGTGTGTCTGTCGGAGCTGTAGCGATTTCGCCCCCAACCTGTGGCAACACAAATCGGGCCCTGGTCCCCCGGGCCCGTCGGTTAAACAGTTCATCTTTACCCGGGCGATGTATTCTATCTTTTAACGCCTGCACAGAGTCGGGGGGGGGGGGGGGGGGGGGGGGAAGGAGAAGGAAAGACACTTCCGACATGACAATGATTAAACACGGCGGCCTTGGCTGGTACATTACACAGACCGAACATGAATCACCTTGTCTCTCTTATCTGACGAGTTTTGCTTTCAGTGTCTTTAAGAGTTAAGAAAAAAGTCAGACCTGCGCGAAAATTATTTCCTTTTGAATCGGAATAAATCGCCACCGATGGTACTAACGAGTGGACATTTTGTTCAACCCGGCCTGTAAATAAGACCCCATTTCAGAAAACGAACGCAAAATGAAACTTCAGTCTGAAGAAGGGTTTCGGCCCGAAACGTTGCCTATTTCCTTCGCTCCATGGATGCTGCCGCACCCGCTGAGTTTCTCCAGCGCTTTTGTCTACCTTCGATTTTCCAGCATCTGCAGTTCCTTCTTAAACGCAAAGTAATATTCACCCTATTCCCAATTTCCAGACCCAGAACGAACTTCTATCGATTTTTATCACATATTCTCTAAGACCCGCGTGAATCCCGTTGGACAAAAGGCCTCTCATTGTCGCTACATATACAAATTAGAGATGAATTAAACCCCAATTAAACTCGGTCCAGGTGTGGTCAGATATCAGCCTCTCTCACTGCTCTCCCCCCGAAGATGGATTTCCACCGAAGGAAATCTCCCACCGCGACTTTAAACCATTCGGAAGATGTTGAACAGAGCTAACGCGAGTCGCACACACAATCTCTGGAGCTGGAGTTGGTTGAAATCTCGTATCTCTGCTTGAAATCGTTTGAAATGCCGGTGATTATTTTGTTGTTGTCGCTGAAAGCCAATAATTTAAAGTGTCGAGACTCCAAAATGCCAAGTTTTGCACCAGGTTTCCACGTAAATAAAAACACCCGGATCTGTCGATGCAAAGTCGATTTTTTTCACTTTATGGCCAGCGAGATATGATTTGTATTCAAAGCCAAACTCAATGACAAAACACGCTTCGTGTTTTGTCATTGAGTTTGACTTTGAATACAATGTACAAACGAGGTGTTATTTTATTCTGACTGAAAGCTTGAGAACATTTTTTTTTAGATTCAGTATATGTGTCTCCCCACATTTAATATTCCCGTCTGCGCTCTGTGGTGAGATTTAATAACAAGCCGCGCGTCTCCTCACATGTGTTTAATGGTCTTTAAGAAAATCAAATGATTGACGCTAGAATTTTTTTTTAATTCGAGGTGGCGAGGTTAATGTTCGCGCTTCCGCGCAGAGTTAAAGATATTTATTTATCCGACATTTCCACTTGACAAATATCATATACTAAACTTCTGGTTATTTTTAGACGGTGCTAACTTGCTAATGGAAGGAGATTGTGGCTTTGAAATTGGTCTAACTCTGAATTAAGTGCAAAGAGTGGGAATGGCGAGAGAGACAGGGAGAGAGAGAGAGAGGGGGGGGGGGGGGTTGGGGGGGGGGGGGGGAGCGGAGAGAGCGGAGTAACACTGGAAGCGCAAGGATGTGATATCTCTCAGCTTTCCTATTTAAACCGAGTCGGCTTGCATCATTAGGGGAAGATCGATTGCTGCCGGACAGAAGGTTTGCGGGAACGCGTGTGGGAATAGCGGGAGCTTCACTAAACGGGGTTGTATAACCCCTTCACGCTGAGCTCAACCCAGGAGCTGTTGGCACCATAAAGGGGAGGGGGAGGGGAAGAGGGGGGGTACGTGGAGAGTGGGATATGTTTCACATGGATGCGAGCAGGCAGAGTTTAAGGCCATTAAGGGTCTCGGCCCAAAACGTCACCCACTCCTTCTACCCAGAGTTGCTGCCTGTCCCGCTGAGTTACTCCAGCATTTTGTGTCTATCTTCGGTGTAAACCAGTATCTGCAGTTCCTTTGCTGTACTAGCGGTCACGGTGCCGACCTACTGCCCTCTACAACTTAACGTGAGTGATAATACCACCGCGAATCGTCCTACCGTGAGCAACGTGAAAAACATGTCGGATTATTTTTTTGGGGGGGGGGGTAGTCTTTTGATTAAAGTCCTTAAATAAGAACTCGGGGGCAGATGGATGATAGACTGAGTGGTAGATAGGTTTCTAGTTGGTTGGGGAAATTAGTATCAGGGAATCATTGTAGCTGACTGTGTTAGCTAGCTGTTCTACCCACGAAAGGCCGTGTACACGTATTACTATACCGGGTAGTTGATTAGTTAGAATCCACAACGCCACTAAGTGTGTGTGTGTGTGTTAGTTAGAATGATCATTCGCTAGGACGTGAATGTGTCGGTTAGAGCATTCAAAGCCAGTGTGTGTTTGTGTTAGAACGTGTTAGACGCTGGTCAGTGTGTCCACTGGTCAGTGGTCTGCTTTAATAACGGCGTGTGCCAATTTACATGCACCAGACAGTAAGCACGTGTACTAGGTTTGTCATACACATCTGTACATGGATGTACTAGTTAGCGTTGACCCCAGTAAGTGTATGTACTAGTTATATCGCTGTATAACCAGTAAATGCGTGTGCTAGTTGAGGTGTTCGCCATCAGTGTGTACCAGTTAACCAGTGAGTACACGCACTCGTTACAGCAGTATACTGTACATCGGTGTATACTGTATGTATACTATGTGTAGGAAAGAACTGCAGATGCTGGTTCTATCTCGGTTAGTGTGTGTACTTGTTCTATTGATGTATATCAGTGTATATGCACTCACCATAACGATACACATCAGCATGCAGCAGTTAGCGTTCTACCATTGTAGATATAGGTGCCAGTTATATTGGTATACCAGTAGTTTATGTACATGTTAATATTATACCTCGGAAATTGTATTGCGTTAAATTGCTGTATATCAGTAAGTGTAGGTACTAGTTAGAAGGTAGACAAAAATGCTGGAGAAACTCAGCGGGTGCAGCAACATCTATGGAGCGAAGGAAATAGGCAACGTTTCGTGCCGAAACGTTGCCTATTTCCTTCGCTGCATAGATGCTGCTGCACCCGCTGAGTTTCTCCAGCATTTTTGTCTCCCATCGATTTTCCAGCATCTGCAGTTCATTCTTAAACAATCTAACAAACGTCGCCTATTTCCTATTTCCGGTCCTTCAGAACAGTTAGAATGTTCTACCCAAGTATGTACTAGTTAGTTCTACCACAGTAAGTGTATGTATTGGGTACATTGCAACACACCAGTGAGTGGATATG
>NC_073401.1:30237495-30239995 GCF_028641065.1 Leucoraja erinaceus
GAACCCAATCCAGCCGTTGCCCCCCGAGCCGGTTGCATGAGCGGCCCGTAAACGCGCTCGGGATGGGGAGGGAGGGAGAGGGAGAGGGAGAGAGAGCGCGGTTCAGCAAAGATGCCACCCGAATTAAAGAGTCTGAATGGACTGATTCACACCCACGGCGCCCCCACATTCCTCGGCCACCGCAAACCGGCAGCGGGACCCCCGGAACCAACTAGCGCCGCGGTATTCGCATTAGAAAAATAATCTGTGGAATAACGCGTTCGTGCAACACTGCGAGCACATTAAACCTTCGCTGTTCCCCGCCGACAATCTCCCTGCTCTCTGAGACTTGATGGTTTCAGGGTCTACAGACCGAAAAACCGAACGTTTTTATATTGTAACAGACACTCGAATTAGTGTGAAGTCTGGGGAGACCGCGGGCAGAAAGTTAAATTTAACAGCGAATGTAAAAGTTTCCCCGGAGAACGCGAGCGTGAGGTTGTAGTAAATCACAAACTCTAATCACTCCCAGTTTTCCATTAGTTGAAGATTTCGCCTGAGGCGGAACATTAATATTAACAAACTTCATAAACTGTAACAAATGTTTACACACATTAATAAACGTCATGTATATGTTTTATGTCGTGATAATCACACTCTACATGTGTTTATATATCAGATACTATATAGTATTA
The DNA here is from genome assembly GCF_028641065.1 of Leucoraja erinaceus. Taxonomy (NCBI): domain Eukaryota; kingdom Metazoa; phylum Chordata; class Chondrichthyes; order Rajiformes; family Rajidae; genus Leucoraja; species Leucoraja erinaceus. The sequence continues at coordinate 30,238,170 of NC_073401.1, forward strand.
TATATATATATAATTTGTAATTTGTTATATATAAGGATATTCGTATATACATTATATATATATATATTATAATCATATATTATATATATAATTATATATTAAAATATATTATAATTATATGTTATTATATTATAATATATTATAAGATATTATAATATATTATAATATATATTATAATATATATATTACAATATATTATATATAAGCAGATAGAGTGTGCAATTATCACTATATAAACTATATATATATATACACACACACACTTTAATAAACTATATATATCGTGTGTGTGTATATATATATATATATATATACACACACACACCTTAATAAACCATATATATCGTTTAGATATTGATAACGTTATGTTAATGTTAGAATAAATGTTAATGTTAGAATAAAACTCCAGTTATATATATGTATATATATATATACCTGGAGTTTTATTCTAAGATGGAGATTATTATTCTAAGTGTTGTTTTATAAATTTATACTAAATTGGAATTTTGTCTATAAATATTATTCATAATTCCAGTGTAGTCTAAGTTAACCAACAACACAAGTCGTGGATCTAAATACAACGAAGCGACTTTGATTCCACAAACAATAATTACAAAATGAAACACCTTCTTCACTCGGCATGAAGCAGCAGCAGATTCCCCAGCTTCATCCCAATGGGATAACATGGCCCATTCCCTGCCCCAGTCCCAGCGGCTGCCGAGGGGGAGAGTTTTGAACTATTTCCCTCACCTCATTGTGCCCACTGGCCCGGCAGAAAATGGCGGTTCCATCGAGGTGCCAGCTGTAAATATTAAATGGATATTAACTCTCACCCTAGTTGGAACATAAATGGGACTGTAGGTTTTATTAAAACAGTTCTATGGAGCCGCGCTTACCCAGCATAAGAAGCCTTTAGTGAATGTGCATGAGGGTCTTATATTAGTTTGTTCCGCCGTTGCACTTGGAATTATTTGACATAATTCAGTCACCACTGTTTGATGAGCCCACCAGAAAAAATAATATTTCTAGAGGCTGTCTGTAGGATGTATTTATTTTTGTAACTCACGCATATTGAGCGCGGCAGAAAATCAGACTCTTCGATTGAGCAAATGCATCAAATTAAAGTCTGACATTCTCATCGCTGCTGTTCATTTTTATCCCACACGGCTCTTTTTGTTTTTCCCCACCCTCTCCAACCCCCTGTCCACTTCCAAACGCAAATGCTAAATGGCATTTGAAAGAAGTGAGGAGAGTGTGCGTTTGTTTTGAAGCGTTTCGGCTGCTCCACGCGGCAAGGACGGAACTCACAAATGTCCTGCTCACATTCCGCTGACTGACCGCGAACAGTCCCGGCAACACGTTCAGTTGGGAAAAAATAACAACCTCAAGAAAACTATTCTTTGCTGTTCCACGCTGGGAGGAAGAAAAAAATAGCCTTGAGTGTTTAATCCCTCAAACGGCAAGGTGTTTTTTTTAAGTTAATAACATAACGAGGACACTAGCTAGTCTGCAACTGATTTATCCCTGTGTTAAAAAAAAATGGAAATTTAAAATGTACGTTTAACCTGAAATTAGACTAAACGTAAATCGACTTAAGTATGGAGTGTTTAAGAGCGTCTTAAGTATTAAGTGCATAAGAAGGAACGGCAGATGCTGGAAAATCGAAGGTAGACAAAAATGCTGGAGAAACTCAGCGGGTGAGGCAGCATCGTCCCGAAACGTTGCCTATTTCCTTCGCTCCATAGATGCTGCCTCACCCGCTGAGTTTCTCCAGCATTTTTGCCTCACTTAAATATTAAATTTGTTGAGCATAATCTTAATCAAAT